>NC_047109.1:87374233-87641733 GCF_902500255.1 Thalassophryne amazonica
AAAATGGGAGCAAAGCCAAAAGTGTTGCGTTTATATTTTTGTTGAGTATATATATATATATATATATATATATATATATATATATATATACACACACACACTAGCTGGTACCCGGCGCTGCCCGGGTTAACCTGTTTTAGACATAAGCCAAATGCCAATCATTTTAATCAAAACAATTGCCCAACATTTGTTTTTGTAATGCTGATGTCTTATAAATATAATAGTCAATGGGCTAAAGTTTGTCCAGCAGAACTATAAGAGGTGAACTCCCAAAACTAAGTGGAAATACTTGGTTAAAAGACAAACACATTTGAAGTCCTTCATGCAGACTGTTTTGCAATCAAATTTATAACAAAATTACACACAAAAGGTAGGGAACAGTAAATGTAAATATCAATGAATCAAAACTGAGGTAGTGGTGTATTTCACTGTTTTTACATTGCAATTTTACAAACATAAAATGAATGTATTCAGACAGGAAGGCAAACTGGGTTGTACAGGACAGTCAGGTGCTTAACAGTTGAGATCATAAAGTAGCCAAAGAAAGGGATTAAATAAACAGAGATGGCCAACACATATACAGGGCTGGAAATTTGAATCTGCCTGGTCATACCCACAGCCTCAGACTAAGTATGTTGTTGTTTTGCTGAGTGTGCTGTGGCTGTGCTATGCTGATGGTGCTGTAGAAAGGGATTAAATAAACAGGAGATGGCCAACACATATACAGGGCTGGAAATTTCAATCTGCCTGGTCATACCCACAGCCGGCTAGTTTGGGGGTAATTTTCAGTTCAACTTTTTAAAAAATGGTACCAGTTTGATCCCCGTGTCATGAGGATTCAGAATATATATAGTTTTTAGGGCTACATATTATAGTTTTGGAGTTTATCCCGGACAGACATACAGACAGAAGTAGTCCTTTATGTATATAGATATATATACTTTAGTATACACTAGTAGAGTTCTACCTTTGATTTGGAATGTATAACAGAAGCTATACCTTACTGAATTTTCATGTGACTCGTGCTGCCATCTTGGTTCCAAAATAGCGTTCGCTGTTAAGCTGTCTGCATGTAAATCCAGCTATTTTATTTATTTATTCGCATGAAAATGACAGGTTGTTGTGCGTTTGGATGCATAAATAGACACAGCAAGGGCTTCAAGATGTACAGATTCCCTTCAGATCTGAACAGAAGAAAAATTCTGGAAAATAAAGTCAGCCATGTGGGATGGAAGCCGACTTCATCGTTAAAGCTTTGCGAGATAAATTTATTGTTCAGTCCCATGTGCAGTAAAACTCACTTAAACCGTCATTGTATAAACTAGATATTCACAGTCACCGGACAAAAAAGTCCTAAAGTTTTTGTATTGTTTTCCATGTAATAAACACCGTATATAATGGAATTTGTTCAACGAATTTTTCACTCACATCGGATAAAATGCCTCGTCCAATCGTAATGTATTTCCATTAAACCCCTCGCATGTGGGACCAGAGTAATTTCTGTGATTAAAAGCCTGTCCGTTTATTTTATTCACACCGTGCTCAGACTCGGACCAGCAGCCTGACGTGCACCTGTTAAATCAGACACAGCAAAAGTCTGCGATTTGACACTTTTCTGCTTTCATTACTTCATCTGCCATCATATTTTAATAGTATCTGCACTGCGCACACTGATTAAAAATGGATCAGAAAAGTCCGCAACTTCACAGCACAAAGTCATAAAAAGAGGAAATTGTACACCTTACCTTTGATTTGGAGGTGATGACTGCAGAAAGAAAATTTTGTTGAGGGTCAAATTAATCCAGAATAAAGCATAATCTAGCGACGGAGAACTTTAAAACTGTCACGCACGCCATTGCATGACATGGAGTTACAGAACAGCAGCTGCATAAATCAGGCTTTAAATTAATTAAATAAATCATCATAAATTGTAAATTTATGTAAATTTGATGGCTTAACTATTTTTATATTTATTCTGATAGCACCTGTACCTGGATGTGTTGCTGTATGTGGTTAAATGATTTTAAAAAATGTTGAAAACATAAAAGGTTCATTCAGTAGTTCAGTGCAGTTGGAACCAAAATGGCACCATGTTCTGAGTTGATCAACTCTCTCAATTAAGGCACTCTAGTAGTGGTGGTAATAATAATAATAATATAAAAATGTATATTGCACTTTGGAGTAAGAAAAAAATGCCAAAGAAAATATCAACACAGGTCAATAAAACTAAATTGTGCATGCACAAGAGCAATTACCACTGAACATAAAGTCAAATCAAATCAATTTTATTTATACAGCGCCAAATCCCAACAAACAGTTGCCCCAAGGCGCTTTATATTGTAAGGCAAAGCCATACAATAATTACGGAAAAACCCCAACGGTCAAAACGACCCCCTGTGAGCAAGCACTTGGCGACAGTGGGAAGGAAAAACTCCCTTTTAACAGGAAGAAACCTCCAGCAGAACCAGGCTCAGGGAGGGGCAGTCTCCTGCTGGGACTGGTTGGGGCTGAGGGAGAGAACCAGGAAAAAGACATGCTGTGGAGGGGAGCAGAGATCAATCACTAATGATTAAATGCAGAGTGGTGCATACAGGGCAAAAAGAGAAAGAAACACTCAGTGCATCATGGGAACCCCCCAGCAGTCTAAGTCTATAGCAGCATAACTAAGGGATGGTTCAGGGTCACCTGATCCAGCCCTAACTATAAGCTTTAGCAAAAAGGAAAGTTTTAAGCCTAATCTTAAAAGTAGAGAGGGTGTCTGTCTCCCTGATCCAAATTGGGAGCTGGTTCCACAGGAGAGGAGCCTGAAAGCTGAAGGCTCTGCCTCCCATTCTACTCTTACAAAATCTAGGAACTACAAGTAAACCTGCAGTCTGAGAGCAAAGCGCTCTATTGGGGTGATATGGTACTATGAGGTCCCTAAGATAAGATGGGACCTGATTATTCAAAACCTTATAAGTAAGAAGAAGAATTTTAAATTCTATTCTAGAATTAACAGAAAGCCAACGAAGAGAAGCCAATATGGGTGAAATATGCTCTCTCCTTCTAGTCCCTGTCAGTACTCTAGCTGTAGCATTTTGAATTAACTGAAGGCTTTTCAGGGAACTTTTAGGACAATCTGATAATAATGAATTACAATAGTCCAGCCTAGAGGAAATAAATGCATGAATTAGTTTTTCAGCATCACTCTGAGACAATACCTTTCTAATTTTAGAGATATTGCGCAAATGCAAAAAAGCAGTCCTACATATTTGTTTAATATGCGCATTGAATGACATATCCTGATCAAAAATGACTCCAAGATTTCTCACAGTATTACTAGAGGTCAGGGTAATGCCATCCAGAGTAAGGATCTGGTTAGACACCATGTTTCTAAGATTTGTGGGGCCAAGTACAATAACTTCAGTTTTATCTGAGTTTAAAAGCAGGAAATTAGAGGTCATCCATGTCTTTATGTCTGTAAGACAATCCTGCAGTTTAGCTAATTGGTATGTGTCCTCTGGCTTCATGGATAGATAAAGCTGGGTATCATCTGCGTAACAATGAAAATTTAAGCAATGCTGTCTAATAATACTGCCTAAGGGAAGCATGTATAAAGTGAATAAAATTGGTCCTAGCACAGAACCTTGTGGAACTCCATAATTAACCTTAGTCTGTGAAGATTCCCCATTTACATGAACAAATTGTAATCTATTAGATAAATATGATTCAAACCACCGCAGCGCAGTGCCTTTAATACCTATGACATGCTCTAATCTCTGTAATAAAATTTTATGGTCAACGGTATCAAAAGCAGCACTGAGGTCTAACAGAACAAGCACAGAGATGAGTCCACTGTCTGAGGCCATAAGAAGATCATTTGTAACCTTCACTAATGCTGTTTCTGTACTATGATGAATTCTAAAACCTGACTGAAACTCTTCAAATAGACCATTCCTCTGCAGATGATCAGTTAGCTGTTTAACAACTACCTATGGCTTTTTAAGTAATGGTTTAATTACTGCCACCTTAAAAGCCTGTGGTACATAGCCAACTAATAAAGATAGATTGATCATATTTAAGATCGAAGCATTAATTAATGGTAGGGCTTCCTTGAGCAGCCTGGTAGGAATCGGGTCTAATAGACATGTTGATGGTTTGGAGGAAGTAACTAATGAAAACAACTCAGAACAATCGGAGGGAAAGAGTCTAACCAAATACCGGCATCACTGAAAGCAGCCAAAGAGAACGATATGTCTTTGGGATGGTTATGAGTAATTTTTTTCTCTAATAGTTAAAATTTTATTAGCAAAGAAAGTCATGAAGTCATTATAGTTAAAGTTAAAGGAATACGCGGCTCAATAGAGCTCTGACTCTTTGTCAGCGTGGCTAGTGCTGAAAAGAAACCTGGGGTTGTTCTTATTTTCTTCAATTAGTGATGAGTAGTAAGATGTCCTAGCTTTACGGAGGGCTTTTTTATAGAGCAACAGACTTTTTCCAGGCTAAGTGAAGATCTTCTAAATTAGTGAGATGTCATTTCCTCTCCAACTTATGGGTTATCTGCTTTAAGCTGCGAGTTTGTGAGTTATACCACAGAGTCAGGCACTTCTGATTTAAGGCTCTCTTTTTCAGAGGAGCTACAGCATCCAAAGTTGTCCTCAATGAGGATATAATACTATTGACGAGATAATCTATCTCACTCACAGAGTTTAGGTAGCTACTTTGCCCTGTGTTGGTATATGGCATTGGAGAACATGAAGAAGGAATCATATCCTTAAACCTAGTTAATGTGCTTTCTGAAAGACTTCTACTGTAATGAAACTTATTCCCCACTGCTGGGTAGTCCATCAGAGTAAATGTTATTAAGAAATGATCAGACAGAAGGGGGTTTTCAGGGAATACTGTTAAGTCTTCAATTTCCATACCATAAGTCAGAACAAGATCTAAGGTATGATTAAAGTGGTGGGTGGACTCATTTACATTTTGAGCAAAGCCAATCGAGTCTAACAATAGATTAAATGCAGTGTTGAGGCTGTCATTCTCAGCATCTGTGTGGATGTTAAAATCGCCCACTATAATTATCTTATCTGAGCTAAGCACTAAGTCAGACAAAAGGTCCGAAAATTCACAGAGAAACTCACAGTAACGACCAGGAGGACGATAGATAACAACAAATAAAACTGGTTTTTGGGACTTCCAATTTGGATGGACAAGACTAAGAGTCAAGCTTTCAAATGAATTAAAGCTCTGTCTGGGTTTTTGATTAATTAATAAGCTGGAGTGGAAGATTGCTGCTAATCCTCCGCCTCGGCCCGTGCTACGAGCGTTCTGGCAGTTAGTGTGACTCAGGGGTGTTGACTCATTTAAACTAACATATTCATCCTGCTGTAACCAGGTTTCTGTAAGGCAGAATAAATCAATATGTTGATCAATTATTATATCATTTACTAACAGGGACTTAGAAGAGAGAGATCTAATGTTTAATAGACCACATTTAACTGTTTTAGTCTGTGGTGCAGTTGAAGGTGCTATATTATTTTTTCTTTTTGAATTTTTATGCTTAAATAGATTTTTGCTGGTTATTGGTGGTCTGGGAGCAGGCACCGTCTCTACGGGGATGGGGTAATGAGGGGATGGCAGGGGGAGAGAAGCTGCAGAGAGGTGTGTAAGACTACAACCCTGCTTCCTGGTCCCAACCCTGGATAGTCACGGTTTGGAGGATTTAATAAAATTGGCCAGATTTCTAGAAATGAGAGCTGCTCCATCCAAAGTGGGATGGATGCCATCTCTCCTAACAAGACCAGGTTTTCCCCAGAAGCTTTGCCAATTATCTATGAAGCCCACCTCTTTTTTTTTTTTCAAGTGCACATTAAACATACAAACCAGCAGATATAGCTAGAAGATAAAATGATTAAACTAATTATAAACAGCAGAAAATAAATGAATCAAGATTTGCCTTAAAATTAATTCCTGATTACCAATGTAAAGAGCAAGCTAGGCCAATGTCTATCCTACGTCATTCTACAACCCCTGGCAATAATTATGGAATCACCGGCCACGGAGGGTGTTCATTCAGTTGTTTAATTTTGTAGAAAAAAAGCAGATCACAGACATGACACAAAACTAAAGTCATTTCAAATGGCAACTTTCTGGCTTTAAGAAACACTATAAGAAATCAAGAAAAAAAAATTGTGGTAGTCAGTAACGGTTACTTTTTTAGACCAAGCAGAGGGAAAAAAATATGGATTCACTCAATTCTGAGGAATAAAAGGTCAGGACTTTTCTGGACCAAATACAAACAACATGGGAAGGTTGTTAAAGGCAAACATACTGGTAGACCAAGGTAGACATCAAAGCGTCAAGACAGAAAACTTAAAGCAGTATGTCTCAAAAATCGAAAATGCACAACAAAACAAATGAGGAACGAATGGGAGGAAACTGGAGGAAACTGGAGTCAACGTCTGTGACCGAACTGTAAGAAACCACCTAAAGGAAATGGGATTTACATACAGAAAAGCTAAACGAAAGCCATCATTAACACCTAAACAGAAAAAAACAAGGTTACAATGGGCTAAGGAAAAGCAATCGTGGACTGTGGAAGACTGGATGAAAGTCATATTCAGTGATGAATCTCAAATCTGCATTGGGCAAGGTGATGATGCTGGAACTTTTGTTTGGTGCCGTTCCAATGAGATTTATAAAGATGACTGCCTGAAGAGAACATGTGAATTTCCACAGTCATTGATCACATGGGGCTGCATGTCAGGTAAAGGCACTGGGGAGATGGCTGTCATTACATCATCAATAAATGCACAAGTTTACGTTGATATTTTGGACACTTTTCTTATCCCATCAACTGAAAGGATGTTTGGGGATGATGAAATCATTTTTCAAGATGATAATGCATCTTGCCATAGAGCAAAAACTGTGAAAACATTCCTTGCAAAAAGACACATAGGGTCAATGTCATGGCCTGCAAATAGTCCGGATCTTAATCCAATTGAAAATCTTTGGTGGAAGTTGAAGAAAATGGTCCATGACAAGGCTCCAACCTGCAAAGCTGATCTGGCAACAGCAATCAGAGAAAGTTGGAGCCAGATTGATGAAGAGTACTGTTTGTCACTCATTAAGTCCATGCCTCAGAGACTGCAAGCTGTTATAAAAGCCAGAGGTGGTGCAACAAAATACTAGTGATGTGTTGGAGCGTTCTTTTGTTTTTCATGATTCCATAATTTTTTCCTCAAAATTGAGTGATTCCATATTTATTTCCCTCTGCTTGGTCTAAAAAAGTAACCGTTACTGCCACAATTTGTTTTCCTGATTTCTTATAGTGTTTCTTAAAGCCAGAAAGTTGCCATTTGAAATGACTTTAGTTTTGTGTCATGTCTGTGATGCTTTTTTTTCTACAAAATTAAACAACTGAATGAACATCCTTTGAGGCCGGTGATTCCATAATTTTTGCCAGGGGTTGTACAACATATGTTGTACTTTCCACACAATGAAATGTAAGCATACAGTTAAGACCATATGTATTTGCAGTGACAATTTTTGTCACTGTTGCACCAGTAGTTATATAGTGATATATATATATATATATATATATATATATATATATATATATATGTGTGTGTGTGATTGGAGCATTTTTTTTTTATTATAACCCATGGTTGTAACTTCTATTCTGAGAAGTCTGTCATACATTTTTGTGTAGGCTGTAGAATAGTAAAACTGGATTGTGAGCATTGCTTTGCCATGTTAAGTGACACTAATTAGGTCAAAAGCTGGTGTAGGCCCATGTACTAGGTCATATCTTCAGTCCGTTTAGTATTGTTAAAAAGAAGTGTACCTGTGGTAATTCACTCATCACCCAATCTTGTAGAAATGTGTTTCAGACATCAATTTCAAATTGATTCTACAACTGCAATAAAAATAAATAAATAAATGTTTGCATGCGATATCAAATACCTTTACTTGGTAGTTTTAAGTTCAATACAGGTCACACCGAATGATTTGTTTCACTTGCTTTTCAAATTCTATTCCAACTTTTAAATTTTATGGTTTATAGAAACTAAAGTGGTGATATGGGTTTAAATAAAAACAAAACCTGAGTTTTCTCATGTTTTAAACAGTCAAAAAGTGCAAGATGAAAAAACCTGTTACTCCTCTTCATGCTTCCCATTCCACCTCATTTCATGAAGCCTTAGCAGCCCGGGATCTCTCTATGTAAGAAAAGCAGAATAAAAGTCAGCTGTTCACTCAAACTCATATGGTGAGAATACAACAGCAATGCTGAAGACAAACATTCAACTTACTGCCTTTGGCAAAACTATCGGGTGGTCTGGCAAGAATTCTGGCTTTGTCATGGCTTCTGGACAACTTGCCAAACCAATTAAAAAATCTCTTGTGTAACGTACTGGTATTCGTCCTACAAAAAACAAATCAGAGAAATAAAACAATAATAATAACAAAAAAAAAGTCGCTATAAGGCTGTCATATATTTTGAAGGAGCTACTGTCTTACCTTGTTTCAATTTGTCATGGTGGACAATCTTGTGTAACTGCTCTACACCAACATTTGCCTAGTAAAAGAAAAAACACAATTCCCAAAACACTTTGAGCTACGTTTCTCAGTAATTGTGATTTCAGTCATTATAGTAATCTATAGCATGAATTACTATCACGGTGATGAACAGAATCTCAAATATGGCCACAGTACATCCCCCATTTTATTCAGGATACTGACCTCCAAAGGTGCCTGTGTGCACAAGTCAGCATTTCTTTCCTGCTGTTGGGCTATGGATCAATATGAAGTGAAGTAAATATATGGACATGATGTGACCAAATATGAAAATGGCAACGCTAAAACTGACCATTTTAATCAGGGATGGCCAATGATGTGCGATGGAAAACCAACAACCTACAGGTTTATTTGAAACAACAGGTGATCTCACTGAAAAACATCTTTTGTAAGTGAACAGAATAATTTATGAGGCTCCAAAAGTGAATGATTGAAATAAATAAATGAAAATGAATCATTGAAAAAAGCCCAACTGGATTTCCATGGTGCAATAATGGGCCACCCATGTGCATCAATTTGCTCAGGTTGTAGAAGAATCTGGACCATGCTTACCGCTGTCAATACAGACGCACCGACGCAGAGGTCGCGCAGGTTCCAGATGTTTTTGAAGAACTCGTCTCTGGGATACCTCCATTCTGGTGTCATTAAGGTTCAAAGAGGCAAACACTACTGTATCAAAACAGTGAGACACCACTAGAATTTAATGTATATAAGTTTTAAATTCATTTGGGTTTTTTTGTGGTTTTGTTAACAAATTATGAAGAAAGTACAAGCAGATCTGTACAAAGTGATTTGAATTAATTAGATATAAAACATAAACTAGCCGACTGCAGGTTTTCGTCCTGTTAAGAACATGTGAGAGGCCGAGCCAGTGGCTGGGCAATCATCCACATGAGAGTGGAAGTCTCTCATGCAAATGAACAACAAAGAGGAAGGAGAAAGGGCAAGATCCTGACCAAAAGAAGGTTCCCACAGCAACTATGTACAGCATCTGTCAGAAACAATGCACATCAAGACTGAGCCTGGTCAGCAATCTCCACATCCACCATCCCATCAGAGAAATGACGAATCTTCGCTAATTGTGAACTGGCAATTGCCACAAGTACAACTACATAAATCATCAGTGACAATTTGCTTTTGACATGATTACAACCCTAATTCCAACGAAATTGGGACATTGTGTAAAATGTAAATAAAAACAGAATACGATTTGCAAATCCTCTTCAACCTATATTCAATTGAATACATCACAAAGACAAGAAATTTAATGTTCAAACTGATAAACTTCATTGTTTTGTGCAAATATTTGCTAATTTTGAAATGGATTCCTGCAACACGTTTCAAAAAAGCTGGGACAGTGGTATGTTTACCACTGTGTTACATCACCTTTCCTTCTTTGGGAACTGAGGACACTAATTGTTGAAGCTTTGTAGGTGGAATTCTTTCCCATTCTTGCTTGATGTACAACTTCAGTTGTTCAACAGTCAGAGGTCACTGTTGTTGTATTTTGCACTTCATAATGCGCCACACATTTTCATTGGGCGACAGGTCTGGACTGCAGGCAGGCCAGTCTAGTACCCGCACTCTTTTATTACGAAGCCACACTGTTGTAACACATGCAGAATGTGGCTTGGCATCATCTTGCTGAAATAAGCAGGGACGTCCCTGACAAAGACGTTGCTTGGATGGTAGCATGTGTTGCTCCAAAACCTGGATGTACCTTTCAGCATTGATGATGCCATCACAGATGTGTAAGTTGCACATGCCATGGGCACTAACACACCCCCATACCATCACAGATGCTGGCTTTTGAACTCTGCGCTCGTAACAATCTGGATGGTCTTTTTCCTGTTTTGTCCAGAGGACACGACGTCCATGATTTCCAAAAACAATTGGAAATGTGGACTCATCAGACCACAGCACACTTTTCCACTTTGCATCTGTCCATTTCAAATGAGCTTGGGCTCAGAGAAGGCAGCAGCATTTCTGGATGTTGTTGATGTATGGCTTTCGCTTTGCATGGTAGAGTTTTAACTTGCACTTGTAGATGTAGCGATGAACTGTGTTAGCTGACAATGGTTTTCTGAAGTGTTCCTAAGCCCATGCGGTAAGATCCTTTACACAATGATTTCGGTTTTTAATGCAGTGCCGCCTGAGGGATCGAAGGTCACGGGCATTCAATGTTGGTTTCTGGCCTTGCCGCTTACATGTAGAAAGTTCTCCAGATTCTCTGAATTTTCTGATTATGGACTGTAGATGATGGAATCCCTAAATTCCTTGCAAGTGAATGTTGAGAAACATTGTTCTTAAACTGTTTGACTATTTGTTCATGCAGTTGTTCACAAAGTGGTGATCCTCACCCCATCTTGTGAACGGCTGACTTTTGGGGATGCTCATCATTGGGTATGAAACCCAATCATAAGTGTCCCCAGTTCCCAAACTCTTACTGAGTGTTGATAGAAGGAAAGATGATGTAACAGTGGTAAACATACCACTGTCCCAGCTTTTTTGAAACATGTTGCAGGCATCCATTTCAAAATGAGCAAATATTTGCACAAAAACAATAAAGTTTATCAGTTTGAACATCAAATATCTTGTCTTTGCGGTGTATTCAATTCAATATAGGTTGAAGAGGATTTGCAAATCATTGTATTCTGTTTTTATTTACATTCTACACAACGTCCCAACTTCATTGGAATTGGAGTTGTAGTGACATGGACAGGACCTAAAGTGTTTCAGTTGATTTTTTTTTAGTGCAGACTTAAAAAATGGGGGTTGGTAAGGTTAGACCTTACTTGGGTGAAGCGCCTTGAGGCAACCTTGTTGTGATTTGGCGCTATATAAATGAAAATAAATTGAAATTGAACACTGACTATTTTTCTCTGGCCAGCTGAACTTGTGATGAGACCATATTATGCAAAAAGCCTACACCTTGAAAGCTAAACAAGACACTCCATGACAACTGATTGAAAAGCACAAAACGGGGGTTTAAAAACGTATAAACCTAAGTTTAATCCGATTTACGCCCATACAAGAACCTCGAGGCAGGTCATGGCAGCTGTAGTACCCGGCTACGACAGTAGGTTGTGCTATAATTTAACAAAAACGTGTTTCCGACGAGTCAAACATTTCAACATCAGTGTTGTAAAAATGCTTCCAAACTCCTTCAAAGATGCAACACGACCATGTGTTGTTTTGAGTAAAAATGTCATCCAATTATCTTCAGCAATTTAGCTAATTCAAAACCATAAAACCTATCCTACTTCAAAAAAACTCTTTGGCCAAAGATGCAGATGTTACGTCACCCAGTTTAGCCGGCTAACTGAAAAACTTGCACGACTAGCTGCTGTTAGCTAATAACGGCTTCACATGATCTAATTTCGACTTTTAACAGCATATATATATATATATATATATCCTAATTTCAACAAATTCAAAAACTAGAAATTTCATGTTGCATTAAGTGCAGAACCTAAGCGAAAGGCCCAACGTGGTCGGTAACTTTTAGGTAAAGTGATCTGACGTAGTTACTTTCAGAAAAGTTTACAGAAACTATTACTTGCCTCGTTTCTTGCCTCCTGCACTTGCAGTTAACGGAAAATGTTAAATCCGCCAACAAAACACAACAGTATCCGGTAGTGAACTATCGAAATAAAATCCCAAACAAAACGCCACATCCATTCGGCCTTCTTGAGGCGTTACAAAATTTTAGAGAAAAGGATTTAAAAAAAAATGCAACTTAACTAGGACACAAGAGATTTTGGGTTGCTTTTGTATAGAACTCTAAGAGTAAATTGTGTTGTTTTAGTGATTTTGTACTCACTGAGCAAATATACCTTTTTCTATTCAGTTGTTTTCAATTAATACATATTTGGTATTTAACATTACCATATTACCATTTAGATAAGTAATCTAAAAAATGTTTTTGTTGAATTTATTTTTACAATACCACCATCATTTTGTTCAGCAGGTTTTTTTTAATACGTTGCACTGGTGGATTTATGCCATATGCTTAATTGCAGATAAAACTATGCAAAGTGCTCTATGTACGCTGGCTTCTTCCCGCTTGCAAAGGGATGCAGGTTAATTAAATCTGAACATCTGCAGATGTGAATGTGTTTGCCTGTCTTTATGTGCCAGTACTTGGATCCTGTCCAGGATGGATCCTGCTTTTCAACCAGTGATCATTGGGACAGGCTCCATGATTGTTAATTGGATGAAGCAGGTTCAGGAAACAAATGGAAATTAACCACAAAATTGGCATATTCAAGTTGACTGAGCACTCAATGCGTTTTTTCTACTGTTACGATAAATTATAAAACCATGAAAGATCACTAAACAGACAGCAGTGGCTGTGGTTAGCACTGTTGCCTCACAGCAAGAATTATCGTGGGTTCGATTCCCACCTGTGGCCTTTTCTGTGTGGAGTTTGTATGGGTTCTCTTGTTTCCTCCCACATCCAAAGACATGCATGTTAGGTGCACTGAAAACCTAAAATTTACCCTTGGTGTGCATGCGCATGTTTGTCTATATGTGGCCCTGCTATAGATTGACATCCTGTTCAAGGGTCACATTTTTTTCAACCTGGGTCTCATCACTTCTTGTTGCCACCGAAAAGGTGAAAATATTATTTAAAATGTCTGGTAACATGGTAGAGAAAATCCCTGTGGATGTGTAAAGAAATTTCCCAACTGGCAGCATCTTAAGTCTGTTTTGGACATTTATTTACATTACTAAGATTAGGACAAACATGCAGATGAAGAAAGTCACCACACACTTGAGGTTTTACACATTTTAATGCCTCATGTTTAATAAAATAAAAACATGCTTCATTATCTTAAAATTTCTGAACTTATCCCATTTAAAAGAATCCTTTTCTGTACTTGCCGATTCCAATTAAGAATCACAGGTGAGCTGGAATGGCCACCAGTCTATCACAGGGTCACACTCGCACTAAAGGTCGATTTAAAGTTTCCAATTAATCCACCTAACCTGCACATCTTTGAAATTGGGAGGAAGCCAGAGCACCCAGAAGGAAACCGACACGTACACAGGGAGAACATGCAAACTCCACACAGAAAAGACCAGTTGAGAAGCGATCCCCTATCTTTCTTGCTGCGAGGGTTAACCACTAAGCCACCATGCTGTGGACGAACATATTTGTTAAATAAAGCCAAAGTAAATAAAGTTAAAATTTTAAAGCCAACATAATGAGTTACATAATGTTACCTTTTTTAGTATAACTGGTAAGTTCATGACTTTCACAGCCTCCTTTCTTTAAACAAGTCAGGGGCCGGACACATGAACATTTCCTTATAACAATGTTTTAGAATTAATTCATTAATATAAACAACACAATAGGGCATGTGTTGACCAAGACATTTGTATGCTTGTTTCTCCGTTCTCCATTTAATGTGAAGTTGTCAGCAAGGGCATCCAGCGTAAAACTATGCAGATCCATCTTGGCTCTGCTGTAGCGAACAAGAGTGAAAAATAGGAGACACTGCGCAATAAGTGGGCTTGTGAGGTAAGCCACCATCTGTGAAAAACTACATTGCACAACATAGTTGACAGTAACAGCTTCATGATGGAGCAAAGGACTTAAGCACCATCTGCTGTTTGCAGTTCTTAATGGTTGGTGAAAATTAAGTCCAACTCAACGACTTGGAAATGTTCATGGATCCATCCCCTAAAAACTAACCGAGTCATGATTTGCTTGCATTATACTCATACTAAAGGGTACCATTACTTATACAATCTCTTATTTTGGGTTTCACATTTTATTGAATTTGTATACAAGAGATTTTTCAGTTTGTTTAAAACACACAAAAAATTGCGACGAAATTAAAAACGTGCATTCTTAAGGTATGCAGACTTTCTGTATCCGCTGTATGTACTCTGTATACTGCCAGACCTTATTTTCACCTTTTCAATGACAACAAAAAGTTTACATTGAGAGCTTTAGCCTACCCTCTGCACTATTTAACCATTGAGCTCATAATGAAGTTAACACTACTTGTCTGAAAAAATAGCTTCCACAAGTGAAAACTTGAACCTTAAAAACCTCTAAAAGGTAACATTTCCTTTACACCCGTCACATGTTGACGATTTAGCCAGGGTATGCTGGACCTTTAAGAAATGCTGGAATACGTTTAAGTTATGGGTAAGTTTTGTGTACGTTAAGAGCACACTGAAGCATGCCGATATATGTCATAATACACAGAACCCATAGAAAGAAATTTGGGCATACACATTATTTTCGACGCATGCCAGCAGCGTATGGCTCATATATCCTGCATACACGGGCCATAAGTTATAGGTCAGTTGTGCGATTGTTGACATTTCTTTTAAGTTACTCATAAGTTGAAATAAGTCCACTAATGCTGTCCATTGATTGGCTGAAAAACAGAGTTGCAGTCATCATGCTAATAGAGTTCAGACAGTTTCAAATATTAAAACTATTCACACAAGTAAATATAAAGTCTTACTTGTTTCAGTCGGATTCATCATCACAGCCTGAAGAAAACTTACCCAAATAAAGCGTCCTGATTTTGAAAAAAGACATCAGAAAACAGTTCCTTGTTGTGGCTGAAGAAACATAGCGTTTTAAAAGAACTCTTGTGTTTTGCCTGCTTCCGGTGCATTTCTCAGCCTGAACCAGAGAACACCGGCACTTTGTGCCACAACAAGCCAATTAACTTATTTTAAAAGTTGAAAGTCACAGTTCCTCGTTCATTCACATCAGCATTTACCACAGACAGTCAACTCTTCCCCATTCTGCATGCAATGAAATAAACCCCATGATCCACCAAGGTAAAAACAAAATTTAAGAAGTGTTACTCTGGCCTCCATGTAGAAGGGGCTATGCCGCGCGACAGCATATGCACGTGCCATGACACGCTTGTCAATATCTATGTGAACCACCTGCCGAAAAAAGGGGCTCTGCCGACAGTGGACACGCAAACCAAACTTAACCGTTCCAACCCGTACCATACAACTCGCTTGGTAGAAACAGGGCTGTCAGCATACGCTGGTTAAATCGTCATAATGCGGCAGCTGCCTAACTTATTCGATGTATCCAGCATATTTTTCATACGTCAGCATGCACTGGCTGAATCGTCAAGGTGTGACAGGGCCCTTAGGAACTTGTCTTGTTCTGTAAGGGGCAACTTTGTTAATGTTGCTGAAGTTTCTCATTCACCATATGCTGTGATCACCCACCCACACACAAGAGAATCAAATTTTTTGTCCACTGATCACTTTTATTAACATGCACTGTGTATCTTATGCGTAAGAATCATGCAAACTAAACTCTACATTTCAGAACTGAAAGCTCACAACCCATTTTTTTTTTTTTTTTTTTTTTTTAAGAACTAGGCTATGGAATGAATTTTACATTTATTTTCTCTACACAATTAATACAAATCAAACCAGTTAACATTAAAATATTTTTTGGGGGGAGGGGCACTGTGTTAAACATATACAAAAATCATTATGTAAACAAAGTTTTATCATCAATAAAAGCAAAAAAAAAAAATCCATTACCTAATTTCAAAGTACTTTATACCATACAAAGAGACTACAAACCAAAAAAAAAAAAAGCCACTGTCATTGCAGTATGTCCAACTATACTGCAAGGGTAAATTAAATGCCAAGAAAAAAACTATGTTACTTCAAATAAATTCTAGTTGTATTTTTCTTGGACCGATTGGTCTTCCACTCAGTTCCCGCATTGCCGTTAACGCTTCTTGACGAGACTCAAACACCACAGTAGCAGCGCTTTTAGGTAGTCCTGCCTCGTCGTAGAGTAGTGAGACAGATCCTGGGATAATACGATATCCATAGCAGAAATCATAGATTTCTTCTGTTGTGATTTGGTATGGCAGGTTAACAAGCTTCAGACAAGTGGCACTATTCAAATTCAGCGCAGGGCACCCCACGTCACCACGAGATCCGTTACGCCTGTACTGTTGAGAAAGAGGCGCCTCATCACGAGGTCCGTAGCGCTGATCCTGTAAGCTGGTCCTTGGTACGTGGGCAGGCTCAAAATATTCTTGGCGAGGGTGATAGGATGGTTCACCTCCCTTGTCCAAGTACCCTTCCCTTCTCATCGCTGGGAATTCAACACCAAACTCCTGCATCTCAGCACGTGTGATACATTTTAGCATAACTTCTGAGCCAAGAAACCGTCGGCCATTGAGAGACAGTGCATTCATAGCCTCTGCCTCAGTGCTAAAGACAACCAAGGCCTCGCCAACCCCAGCACCTTTATTGTCACATAGCAAGATTACACTGTCCTCTGTGATTCTGAACCCAAGGAGGAAGTGCATGACCTCAGCTTTCTGCACATCAAACGGCAAATTTCGCAAATGGAGACAAGCTTTCTCAGCGCCGCGAGACTCATCAGAAGAAGAATGCAGGAATTTTTGAAACCCTCCTGAGCTTTCACATGGTACTTTACTCAGCGTTTCAGCAGTCAAGAGTGCAATCATTTTCTCTCTCGACACTGGAGAAATAGAAATGTGTCGGTTGGCAAGCTCTTTATGCTGTGCTTGACTTAACGCAGCACAGTAGTCTCTCAGATTCTTGAAGAGCACAAATGCAGACCTCGTTCTGCTCCCATCAGCATTAAATAAGAACAGGACCTGATCATTATCAAGCTTTGCTTGACGGAAGAATGCTCTTATGTTTTCTTTCTCCAAAGCATATGATAGATTGTCCAACATAACACACATCTCTCCACCAGAAGTAGCCTCGTCTCTTGAAGCCAAAGGTGAGCGCGACCTTGCATCACGTCGTGAATTTCGCTGAACACCAACAGGTGACCTCCCTTTTTCAAACCTCCCATCGGCATTGGCACTCATTTCCACACTACAAACAGCCTCATACCACTGTTGTTCCGATGCTGGTGAAACCTCCACATACCTTGGACCGATGTATTCCCTGTTCCTCTTCAATGCATCAAGTGCATCCTCTCTTGTTCCAAGCTTAACCAAACCTGTCCCAGAGCTCTGCCCATGTTCATTTTTCAGCAAAATGATATCCTCAACATGTAAACCACGGAGAAAGTCGCTGACATCCTTGTTAGTCACCTGAAAAGGCATTCCACTCAGAAATACATAGTACTTGCTAGAAGAGGAATGACTTGAGCCACTTGATACCCTGCCCTCCTGAGGGTCTCCAGCTCTTCTTGCACTAACGGAAGCCAAAGGTGATCGCGACCTCGCATCATGCTGTGGAGTTCTCCAGGTACTAACAGGTGACCTCCCTCTTTCAAAGTTGCCATCAGCACTGCCTCCCATTCCCACATGACCAGCAGCCTTATGCCACTGTTCTTCTGTTGCAACAAAAAGCTCCACAAACCGTGAGCCCATGTATTCCTTGTTCCTCTTCATGCCTTCATTGGCTTCCTCTACTGATGCAAATTTCACAAAACCTGTCCCATTAAGACCACGGTTATTTTTCAGCAAGATTATGGCATCGATACGTAAACCATGGAAAAATTTAATCACGTCTTGTTCAGTCACACTGAAAGGCATTCCCAAGAGAAACAAGATATTAGAGGCTGAAGAACTCTGCGGCATGGGAGAAAAAGAAAAACCTTGTTTGCTGCCCAGATGAAGCCGCCTCAAGCTTTCAACTGACCTCTTTTGATCCAACATGACAGCTTTTGTACTTGCTTCAAGTACATTCTGCATCTCTGCTTTACTACTTAGCAACAACTTCACAGGTGCTCCTCGAATGCTACCCCCAGATCTTGCCATGGCTCTTCTTGCGTCTTCATCTGCAAAGAAGATAATGTAGGCCTCTCCCAGCTCTCCACCAATTATATGCACCCCACCATCCGGAATTTTGAGGCCAGTGAAGAACTTGCGAATGTCCCGAGAATCTGCAGCGAGTTTGAGCCCCTGCAAACGGATGACCACCGCCATGCTGAAGCACAAATAATGGCACCTGCAGACAGAAGGGTACAAAACAGCATTATTTTCAACATGGCTTCCCCAGTTCACCATTAATTCCTTGGCTTTCCAGCATAACGCCATTGAACTCGATGTTGGAAATCACAAATTAATTCCGAAGGAAGGAGCTCACATTAACACATAACTACTGTCACATCCTTGACAACAGACCAGAAGACGAGACTCGACTGACATTAACCACCAAACACTCAGCTGAGAACATCTCAACATCTGGTGTAAAAAAGCATTTGTGCTGAAATGACAACAAAATTCAGCTCTGCAAATAGTTGGGCGGTCACAATTTTTGTAATTTCACCTTGAAACAAAGTGAAACATGGTGTTGTGGTGGCTTTCGGTGTTAATTCAATGGGTTTGACAAAAATGTAAATTACAGATAAGAATTTTATTTTACAGAATAAACAATGTGGGTAAAATAACTTTGGCTGTTGGAAACTGTTTTATTATGTAGTTTGTCCAGCAGCAGACACTCCAATGGCATTATTTACAATGCTGTCAAGTATGGCTGGACCCCTACCCGCTCCCACCCAATCACCTCTTGGTCACATTACCTACAAGAGGCAGAGGCAAAGCAACCAGCTGAAACCGTTTCAATCAGAGTGGGTGTTTCACAGCAACAAGTGGTTACCATACCGGCAAGAGGGTGGGGCCAAAATAGTTATTTTATTCCAATGCTGAATGGTACAACTGCCAATGCTAGTGAAGGCAGTGTGACAGCATCATAACAGCGTTACATACGTTGGTTGTTAGTTATTTATAATAAAGTTCATGTTTATACTGTAAAACATCAATCTTGAATTACATACCTTTGATCAACCTTAGGAATAACCGACATTTTTAAATGCATGTATTGGCAGATATATTGATACCATAAATTTTTGACTCCCTAAAGATTTTTATTGTATTAGAGGGTAAAACATACATTATGGTAAAATTTATTTAAATTTATTTTATTTACATAGCACCAAATCACAACAATGCTGTCTCAAGGGGCTTAACATTGGGACGTTCTAACCTTACTGTACAGAAAATCTGTCTGGAGGAGGCAGATCTTAAACACTGAGTGACCACGCATGAAGGTGACAAGTAAGGGAAGCTGAGACAACTCTGAAGGAATTATAGACTTCTACGGATGTGATTGGAGAAACTATGCATAGTGCAACTGTTGCATCACAAATTATACAGCTGGATGATAGAGTAACAATGAAGTATTTTCTTTGACAAATTTCAGCTATAGCTTGCCAGTATGCACACAGGAGACTTGAGCCTAGATTTGGTCTGTTTTCTTGTATGAAAACCCTTCTATCGCCAGTCTATCATGAAGCTCTATCTGATGACTGAACAAGCAAAAATAGCAAGAAGCAGCTTCTCCAATCAAAGCCACAAAAGCTTAATACTACTTCAGAGTTGTCACAGGAGTCTTGGATGCTTCCCCTCAGAAGTCTCTTCCTTTCACAGCAAACTACCATACAATTTACATTTAACAATAGTTGCTCTCCTTTGTGGTAGTGTTAAGAGGCAAAATTACAAACATTGCATCTCTGCCCAACTACTTATGGACTATCAAAAAGTAAACCAGCTTCAAATCACTTTTCAAACTATTCCATTCAAATTCTGCAGTGTAGTATGTTCCAGTCCTGCCTTTGATGTCAGTCTAACTAACCCAAGTTATTTCTTATGGCTGCTGCCAACCTTGTTTAGGTTCTCACAGCAGCTCAGTTATGGTCCTTCTTGCTGATTTGCCACAACTTTTTATACTGGATGTCCTTCATGATTCAACTCCAGACATACAAGGAGAATGAGGCATGGGTGGCCTTGAACCAGGAACTAACCACTCACCACCATGCTGCCCCAGTTTATCATATTTAGTAAGTTCCTTCGGCTGCTCCCTTGTTTACACCCAGGGTCACTACAGCAGATCCGAGATGGATCTGCATGTTGAATTGGCACAAGTTTTATGCCGGACACCCTTCCTGATGCAACTCCACATTACATGGAGAAATGTGGCAGGGGTGGGGTTTGAAGTGGGAACGTTCTGTACTGAAACCAAGCTCACTAAGCACCTGGCCACAACCCCTGCCCCAGTTTATCATATTTACAGTGACAAAAATGACAACACACAAATACAATCCATCTTACAGTAATCAACATGTGACAACACATCATTTGTAAACCACTCTCCAGTTAAGCCCCATCATCTCCCACTGTACTGTTAAAAAAAAACACCATTGGAAAACCAATTTAATAATAGTTTTGGAGGACTCGAGTCAGGTCAAAGACCACACATTGATGCTGTGTCACCACATCCACAACAATATGGAATCACCACAGGTCTTAGGCAGCAACCACACAGGCAGACATCTGGTCCAACCCCACTTCTCAATAGCAGCCATCTGGCAGTTGCATCCATGTGAAACGTAGGCAGTCCTTTGGGGTTTTCCATCCGCTGTGGTCTTCAACACTGAGGCGCCAGCATGCTGATCATATACAGAGAAGTCCGCCACATAATCAAAATGTCTTAGCTGACGTTCCTTCGTGATGCAAGTGACACACCTCATATGGGTCTGAGTGAGTAGTCATTGATTCTTAAAAGTCATTTCAGCGTAACTCGAGATCCCAGTACCAAAGACATCCAATCGTAACATTAGGTCCACAGTTGATGTCAAAGTCCCACAACCATACAGCGAGACAGGAAGGACCACTAACGCAAAAACTCTGACCTTTTTCCTGTATAGGTGCTGGGATGGCCAGATACCTCTGTCCAGGGACATTATGTCTCCATTCACTTTCCCAGGGATCTCCACCTCAAAGGTCAAGGACTTGGACATGAATGTCGCTGCTGAGATAGGGCAATGTTGGTACACTTTCCACATTTTAACCACACACAAATACACTTCTGACTGCCAAGTCCCGAAAGGCTGGGCCTTAGTCTTCATCAAAGACCATCAAAAAGCCAGACTACTCACTCTCCACAAGTGCTGCAATCAGGGCACTGATTCAGCAAAAACAGATCATGGCATGAGCTGCAAAGTCATTGTCCCAGGTATGTAAACAATGAAAAGACAGTCAGAATACATTCTTGACAAAAGCCAGAAGTCACTGGGAAGAAGTCAGTCAGTACACACACTATTTGTATTTGTGAAAACAAATACAGGCTGCAAAAAGGCCCTACTGATATTTTCAGGTGCCTTCAACAAGTATCTACAAAATATGGTGCAGTCGATGGTTGACTTCTTTGGTGTGAAGCCACACTCCTCCAGGCGCTGAGTGGGATGTAACTGGGACTGAATGCTCTCAACAATAATCCTTAAAAGCACTTCTCTCCCAAAGCAGAGTGCAGTGTAATATCCCTGTAGCTGGTGCAATCCAGGTGATCAACCTTTACTTTCTGCAAGTCCTCCTTCCTTCATGGATGATACTAGTCTCCCACACTGAAACAAAGATTGTTTGCCAGAACAGCATCTCCATCTTCCAGGAGGAATAATGCAAATTCCTGGAAATTCCATCATGTCATGTACAGACTCCTCTGGATGCAATTCAGATTGTCATTGGATATGGAAACACCTCCTCCTATGGACACCAATGTCTACAACCCCAGCAACTTTCAGGGACGAGTCACAGAAGAATCCCCCATTGCACCAGCTGTGTCCATATCTGCAAATCCCCCACCAAAGTTGTACACATACTCCCACAAAACAGTATGATCTTCAAGACTGGTCAGGCTTAATGTTGCACAATGGGCAGACAGCAGTCTGCAAGACTTCAACGGAATCCTCACAGGAACTACAAGTTTGTGGTCAGAATGCACAAACTGGGTACTTCAATAAACCCAACAGCTCTGCCAAAGTCTTCAACTTTACGCCAAAAAGACATTAACCAGATCCCCAGGAAGGCCACCAGTATTGAAATACCATGTCCAGCAATGCCACTCTGGATGTTGAAAGTAGAATCCAACAACTTAAAAGTCCCTCAATTTTTCCCAAGTAGTATAGCACTGAGCCATTTTCACCAGTTACCAGATCCATAAGAACTGATGCAGTCCTAACAGTCAGTACGGGCAAAAGTATCACCTCTGAGGCAGTCACTAATCAGGTGAAACGGTGAAGAAAAAAAAAAAAAAAAAAAAAAGTCTCTTCAGTGTGATAACACTCACCATGAAGCAAAGACCCAGACAACATGAGATCCAGAAAATTATGAAGACTCACTGACAGGATGATATCTGATACTATATACCACAGCAACTGTCACACTTGCAATGTGCTGGCAACTGGGCAGCACAGTCTCATTTGAGGGTGGGCGCTAAAGGGTTAAAATACGACACATATGATGCAATAATCCTACATCCAGGGACAGCCCTCTCAAAGATTTTTTTTTTAGCAAATTACACGGCAAACAAAGTGAAAATGCAAAGAAAGTGACAATGCGGTGGAAAATGGATGTGTGTTGCAGTTTGTTTATGACCTGGAGCTCAAATGTGTAGAGGCAGTTGTGCAGGCGAGAGAACACAGCTAGTCTAGTTAGCTGTGTAGACTAATACTTACCGACACGACCTCTCCCATTTGCCTCGCCATCCCTTCTCCACTGGGAACCGAACAAAAACTGCACTTTTTGCAAATGTTTCAGTTTTTGCAGTCAAAAACAAAGTACACCATTTTCCAGTGTGAAGTTATACTATGTATATACTGCGCAACAGGAGCGGCTGTCCCCATAAGTGGTCAAATCCAGCAATATCACACAGGGTTCAAAAGAGACTGTGCTGCCCTAATGGGGTGACAAAACCAAAAGTTTATCCACCCATTTAGGTCTGGCCAATTCCAGGACTTTGCACCTCAAACACTGCAGCCACTGCAGTGCTCAGTTTTCCAAGTTCCCTCAACAAGCTTGAAGAAAGGCAATGTTCAAACTGAATTAAAAAGAAATGTTCCATCGATGATTTACCAGCTAGAGCTGAAACAACTAATCGAGTTAATCGATTATTAAAATAGTTGTCAACTAATTTAATCAATTAGTTGCTAAAGTGTTTCACCGCAAATGTTTCGTTTCTTCCATATAATCAGAGCTTTGCTTTGAATCTTGAACCAATGAAGGCGTGCTTCGAGCTGCTGCTTCGCTGGTTTCATTTGTTTTATTTCGCTTTATCTTAATTTTTCCCAACTAAAACCCTAAAGAGCATGTCTGTGAGGAATATTTACCTTTTTCATGTTAAACTGACCTGTTCTGGTCTTCTGAAACAGTTGATAGATGTATTTTATGCTAACGCCGATGCTAACACATTAGCATGTCTACGGCGTTTTCAATGTTAAAGTTAGCATCAAGCTGCTGGCATTTCAGCATGTTTGCGCATGTTTTTTGTATAATAATGACTCAGCGTTTGTTGTCGTAAAAGAGTCAAATGTACTACAAATTATAATATTTTAATTTATTTTGATTTATATATTAATAATAATAGCAACAATAATAATAGTAATAATAACTAATAATGCTACAATACAATTTTAGAGAGACATAAGTCACGCGTCATTGTGAAATGACCACATAGTTTATAAGTTATACAGAGAACGTTGCACATATAATGAGTCAGGCTACAGTTTTTGATTTAGGTTTTATGGTTAACTGGTTATGCTCATTTGCAGCAACAAAAATACCTCTTTTTCACCATATATTTTATAACATTTATGTTCCAATGTTGTTTTATGGCAACTCAGCACTTTGATAAAGCAATGCCATGTAAAATTATTTTTGTTCTTCATTATAAACATTTTTATTCTTTATTATTTTATATTTCAACAGCCAAGGGACATTTGACGATATGTTGATTTTCAAGTATTTTAAGTTTTCAAATAATGTTCTGTTGTTAAATAAAGTGATGGAAGAAGAGAAAAATTGTTTCCCCGGCACATTTTAAAAAAAAATTCCCCTGTAATCCGATGAATCGTGTCGAAACCCCATCAGATTTGTCGATGATCCAAATAATCGTTTGTTGCAGCCCTATTACCAGCCCCGTAACGGTGCAGTCAGTTGCTGCTCATCTCTGGCAAAAACAATTAGCTAAACTTTAAAACAAGAATTTCTCAGTGAAATTATATCAATACAAAGTCTACACTGATGTTCCATTTGCTATGAGACTACATGTCCATGTGAGTGACCACACCAAAACCTTTACATGACATGAAACCAGCCAACACTGTCTATTGAAACAAACAAACAAAAAAAACCACAGTTCAATCACACAACATTCAAACAGCAATCTCTGAACTCGACCTTAGTGAGCAAATATAAAGTGAAACATTTCACTGACCCCAATCAACGTAACGGGCTTTAAAAAAATAAATCCATCCATTCCGACATTCCAAATTTCATGTTAAGGATCCATATAACTGTTTCGAAGCACGCTTCACATGACGCACATTCCTTTCTACTGTATGTGCAGTACCGGGTTATAACAGCAGGCTGCGCTCTGACTTTAAGCGACGAAGCTTCGAACCACTGGATTCGTCAGGCTTCGAAACCGATTCAAACTTTTGAAATCAAATTGCTGTCCTTACACAAAAATAAATTAACATAGGGTTAACTATGATTAGCAGAATACAGTAAGTTGCTATTATAGTTAGCCAGAGCTCGACTAGAGGCACTTTTTGTTTGTGGAAACGCTGCTCGATAGCGCTAGCCATATGGCTAGGTAGGCCTCTAACATTGGCTTCAGTTCATTTGAAGGCCGCTGACCTCGTGCGCTCGAATTTCATGTATCCAGTATAAATCACACCATAACATATCTTCCAGCGACAAAACTTACAAAAAGCCACAAGCACAGGAAAAAGAAAAGCGAATGAACTGAATCCAATCAATTCTGCCCGACACCACGCCGACTCTCTGCTTCTTTTCCTTCTTCTTCTTCTATGGTGATTAACAGCAGCCGACATCCTTATTGGTGCATTGCTGCCACCTTCTGCATTAGTTCGTTATAGCAGCACTAAATCCTTTCGATGAGTCCAGTGTTTCAGGTATTTAAAAAGCCAACACTGAAAATTTTTCTTCTAAATTTATGTTAAATGTCAGAAAACAACACTATAATCAAAGCACTTCCTCAACTATTGATCCTACTGTCATAATTTACTCCTCAATCATGTTCAGATAAAGCTTCCTTATCTATTTAATGGACAATCTATCACTAATCCAAATTTCCCAACACCTTCATACGTTGTTTGTCAGAGAACTGTATCCCATATCATTTCACAGAAGTTTGATTTCTAAATAATTTTCCAAACAGGAAATGAACAAGTTAAGATGTGAATATATAAAAATTTCCTATCTCTCCAAAAATAAAGGAAGTTCAATTAAAAATGACCAATAACATATGTCCTTCCAAGGAATTTCTGAGACTTCGATTTGGTTTGAATAAAATTATTGCACCTTTTGTGAATGTGAAATTGAGACTGTTGATCTCTTGTTTTTTGACTGTATATTTGTGAATATTTTGTGGGAGGACTTTAGCGTCTGGTGTTCATCTAAATTTGCATCTCCGTCTCATTTGGACAAAGAGAATGTCTTATTTGGTATAGCTGTAGATAACAGACTGCAAAATTTAGCTTTGAATGTTTTATTAATGATGGGGAAACTTTTTATTCACAAAAACAAATATATGAGGACCAAACCAAACTTGAATGTTTTTCACAAAGCGTTTTGTTTGTTCTTTCAATCATTTAAATTTATGAAGAAGAAAAATGTTTTAAAATTATAAAATTTTGTTAAAGACTGTAAATTTAATGAAAACCCCTAGATTACATCATGTAACCTCTTGTTCGATAGATCCATCCATAAATATATGGATCATAATCATATATTTTCTATTGAGGTACTGTTGAACTAGCCCACCCATCCCACCGTACTTATTACTTTCCTTAAAAGTTTCTCCATCTCAAAGTCTACTTGGGGCCTAGGGGGAAAAAAAACAAAACAAAAGGCAAAAACAGACAATGGTACTTCACAACTATGCATTGCAGCTGTGCTCATAAGTGTACATACCTGTCAGAATCTTTGATTTTTGTTTTTTTGTTTGTTTGTTTGTTTGTTTTGTTTTTTGTTGTTGTTGTTGTTGTTTTTTTTGGCCATTTTTCAAAGAATATGAGTAATAACACAAAACTTTTATTTTCACTCATGGTTAGTGGTTGTGTGAAGCCATTTATTGTCAAACAACTGTGTTTACTCCGGGCAGCACGGTGGATTGGTGGTTAGCACTGTTGCCTCACAGCGAAAAGCTTATGGGTTCGATTCCCACCTGTGACCTTTCTGTGTGGAGTTTGCATGGGTTTTCTCTGGGTACTCCAGCTTCCTCCTACAACTGGAGGTTAGGCGGACTGGAAACTTTAAATTGTCTGTGGGTGTGAATATGTTTGTTTGTCTATATGTGGCCCTCTGACAGACTGGTGTCCCGTCCAAGGTGTATCCCACCTCACGCTCTATGACTGCTGGGATAGGCTCCAGCCCCCTGTGACCCTTAATTGGACGAAGCACTTGAAGATGAGTGTGTGTGTGTGTGTGTGTGTGTGTGTGTGTGTGTGTGTGTGTGTGTGTGTGTGTGTGTGTGTGTGTGTGTGTGTGTGTGTGTGTGTGTGTGTGTGTGTGTGTGTTTACTCTTTTTATATCATAATGACAACAGAAACTAAACAAATTATTCATCTTGACACAACATTATTTCTAAAAAATGAACATCAAATCCCAAAAAGCATTGAAAAAAAAAGTAAAAATTCAGTATTAACTTTAAATTTAACAAAATGTGAACTTTTTGCGCTTCATGACTCACTTTTAAAAGAAATTTGCCATGTCAGAAATAAAATACCAAGGTATTCACCTCACTAAGGACCAAAAATTAAGTCAATCCATAAACTTAATGAATGCAGAACAAAATTAAATATATGGCTTCAAAGAGACCTATCAATTTTAGGCTGAACATATCCGACCAAAGTGGAAAGTTTATGAAGCTGTATATACCCAATGTATTCCAGTGCCATTCCAAACCAGTTGATAAAATCTATTAACCAAAGAGTAAGTCCCTTCTGCTGCTCCCTTGATTGCAGTCGGGGTCACCACAGCAAATCCAATGTGGATCTGCATGTTGAAATGGCACAAGTATTATGCTGGATGCCCTTCCTGAAGTTTGTGTCAACTACACCACAAGTGTAGGTTATGCAGTGTGATCTTACTGAATAAGACAGACGAATAAACGCAATATTATCCAACTAAACTTTAAACATCTTACACCTAGATTAAGTCTTACAGTAAAACAGTGTAGGAATCCAGAGGCTCTGCTTCAGGGTTCACTATTGGCGTAGATGATTCCTTTGCAGTGACCACAAGCCAAGCTCCACAACAGTCCATTGTTGCGACAGGAGCAGATGTTTTTGTCACACTTGCCATGGCAGTTGCATTTCACAAGTTTCAGAGAGGGGGCTGGAACAGCTTCTTTCTACATCATTACTGGCTTGAGCCTTTCAGCATCCTGGCCTTTGTGAAGCAGCCAGCCCCACTTGGTCGGATCAAGATTATTGCCCAGCCAGCTGTGGTACCTGGCTGCATCTCAGGTGGGTGGGAGGGATTCAGGGGGCAGATCCACTGGATGCCACCTTGCTGCTCAACCTGGCTGCCCTCTCTAAATTAAGTCTGTTTCCAGGCCTGCAGCTGCACAAGACCTCTAGAGTGGCCTGACCATGCTTACTAACATCATCTTGACTTTGATTTGCCTTCAGGAATACACTGGCATAGTCCTTGAGTTGATGATACTTGCCCATTGCCATGACCTTTCCTATGCCATATGGCCTCGACACAGTGACACACACTATAACAGAGTGTAGGAAGAATAGAGAAGCAGCAACGTCAGAATCTAGATGTTTTTGCAGGGTCCAGATTTTGAGGGTCTTGTTGGCTGTCTGCAGAAAGATGACATGATGTCTGGGACTGTGATTATGCAGCAGCAGGACCAGCAAGTCTGTGTCATCCCAAACAACTGTCACCGATCTCCTCTTGGTCATGTTACATGCAGTTTTCACAATGTCATAATCTGCATCACCAGCATTGTGTTTGACTTCAGTACCAGCTTTCTCCAGCTCGCTGCCAGTGAGGTACAATAATTTCTGTTTGTTCCTTTGGTTTTGCAATGAATGCCTTCTTCTTCGTGGTTAGCTGCATTTCTGGTTTGAAGTGGACTCCTGCCCCTATGTTGTGGGAGTTTGCACATCATCTTTGGTGTGCTTCATCCTTGGTACTTCCATAGCCATGAAATACCACAACTGCGTGACTGCAGTGGTGGTGTACATGCTATACATACAAAGTAGACAGTTTGCTACATGTTGTCTATCTAGGCAATGGCAGCTGTTGCAACAGTGCTCCACCATCAAGGACAGTGACTCACTATACAGGATGGCACCTTCTTCACCAGGCCAGTCTGGAGACTTGCTTTGTCAGGTAGACGCATCAAGAGATTGTTTTCAAAGAGTGTTGGGGTTAAGATGACAACTTATATGTGGATAAGCTCTGGGTGTCAACAGTCCCTGTATCAGCCACAACAAGATGTTGGAACAACTGTTTGGGGTCGATCTCCAAGCGTTCTCCTTCAACAATTATGAAGGTTGACCTATGACCATTCCTTTACTGGACTAACATGGCGCAGTGGTGTGCACTTCATCACTTACCCATGTTTACACCGAATTCAGTCAAATATTGACCAGACTTTCAGACAGCAGAGGACAGTAAGTCATCTTTATATTAAAAGTGTGCGAGCAGTAAGTGATTTTATTTAGTAACTTCAATGTTGTTGTTGTTGTTGTCCATTCGGCTGCTCCCGTTTTGTTCGGGGTCGCCACAGCAGATACAGACAGATCCACATTGGTATTTGGCACAAGTTTGATGCCGGATGCCCTTCCTGACACAAGTCCAGTGCAACCTGGAGAAACGCACGCAGTCGCTGATGTTCCAAAGGTCTCCCATCGAACTACTAACCAGGTCCCGCACTGCTTAGCTTCTGAGATCTGATGGGATCAGGCTCACACGGAGCAGATCAGCTGCTTAGTAACTTCAGTGTAAGTACATAATATACAACCCTAATTCCACTGAAGTTGGGATGTTGTGTAAAATGTAAATAAAAACAGAATACAATGATTTGTAAATCCTCCTCAACCTATATTCAATTGAATACAACCACAAAGACAAGATATTTAATGTTCAAACTGATAAACTTTATTGTTTTTGTGCAAATATTTGCTCATTTTGAAATGGATGCCTGCAACACGTTTAAAAAAAAGCTGGGACTGTGGTATGTTTATCCACTATGTTACATGACCTTTCCTTCTAACAACACTCAATAAGCGTTTGGGAACTGAGGACACTAATTGTTGAAGCTTTGTAGGTGGAATTCTTTCCCATTCTTGCTTGATGTATGACTTCAGTTGTTCAACAGTCTGGGGTCTCAGTTGTCGTATTTTGTGCTTCATAATGCGCCACACATTTTCAATGGGTGACAGGTCTGGACTGCAGACAGGCCAGTCTAGTACCCGCACTCTTTTACTACGAAGCCACACTAACACGTGCAGAATGTGGCTTGGCATTGTCTTGCTGAAATTAGCAGGGACGTCCCTGAAAAAGACGTTGCTTGGATGGCAGCATGTGTTGCTCCAAAACCTGGATGTACCTGTCAGCATTGATGGTGCCATCACAGATGTGTAAGTTGTCCATGTCATGGGCACTAACACACCCCCATAACATCACAGATGCTGGCTTTTGAAATTTGCACTGGTAACAATCTGGATGGTCTTTTTCTTCTTTTGTCCAGAAATCCATGATTTCCAAAAACAATTTGAAATGTGGACTCATCAGACCACAGCACAGTTTTCCACTTTGTGTCTGTCCATTTCAAATGAGCTCGGGCCCAGAGAAGGCGGCGGCGTGTCTGGATGTTGTTGATGTACGGCTTTCGCTTTGCATGGTAGAGTTTTAACTTGCACTTGTAGATGTAGTTACGAACTGTGTTAACTGACAATGGTTTTCTGAAGTGTTCTGAGCCCACGCGGTAAGATCCTTTACACAATGATGTCGGTTTTTAATGTGGTGCCACCTGAGGGATCAATGATCACGGGCATTCAATGTTGGTTTTCGGCCTTGCTACTTACGTGTAGAAAGTTCTCCAGATTCTCTGAATCTTCTGATTATATTATGGACTATAGATGATGGAATCCCTAAATTCCTTGCAATTGAACATTGAGAAACATTGTTCTTAAACTGTTTGACTATTTTTTCACGCAGTTGTTCACAAAGTGGTGATCCTCGCCTCATCTTCGCTTGTGAATGGCTGAGCCTTTTGGGGATGCTCCTTTTACACCCAATCATGACACTCACCTGTTTCCAATTAACCTGTTCACCTGTGGAATGTTCCACACAGGTGTTCTTTGCACTTTCTGGCCCCTGTCCCAGCTTTTTTGAAATGTGTTGCAGGCATCCGTTTCAAAATGAGCAAGTATTTGCACAAAAACAATAAAGTTTATCAGTTTGAACATTAAATATCTTGCCTTTGTGGTGTATTCAATTGAATATAGGTTGAAGAGGATTTGCAAATCATTGTATTCTGTTTTTATTTACATTTTACACATCGTCCCAACTTCATTGGAATTGGGGTTGTAATTGTAAATGCTAAAAAAAAAAAAAAAGGCACACAACAGCAAATGGTATGAATATCCATGTCACATGACAAACAACCCACCAATCAAATGACAAGGATCTATTCAGGCCTTATATACAAATAATTAATGATCATGAGTGCAATGTAAGAATAGACAGCTATGGCAATTATGGAACTAATAGAGAAAATATCAACAACAATATATAATAAGGATTATTTTGTAAGTATTTTTATTGACCTGAAAAAGGCTTTTGATGTTATAGACCACTCAAGATTGCTCCACAAGTTACAACAATATGGAATAAGAGGTGTTGCACATCAGTGGGTAAAAAGCTACTTAGAAAATAGAAAACAGTTTGTTCAGATAAATAATACCAAATCAGAATTGTGTAACATTGTTTATGGAGTACCACAAGGATCGGTACTTGGACCCAAACTGTTTATTTTGTATATCAATGATTTTGTGAATGTATCCAATGTGCTTGGCAGCATTTTATTTGCTGATGATACAACGCTGTTTTACTCTGGATCAGATATACAGGAAGTAGCACAAGTGATAAATACAGAGTTGGAAAAAGTTAAACATTGGTTTGATATAAACAGATTGTCACTAAATATTAATAAGACAAATTTCATATTGTTTAATGATAGAGCGAAAGAAAATAATGTGTCATTACAAATAGATGGAATGGATACACAAAGGGTAAAAGAAATGAAATTTTTAGGAGTCATGATTGATGAAGATCTTACATGGAAGTCACACATAAATTACATAAAAGGAAAAATAGCGAAAGCCATTGCTGTTTTGCATAAAGTAAAATATTCATTAAATAGTTATGGTTTATTAACATTGTACAATTCATTGATTGTCCCATATTTAACTTACTGTGTAGAAATCTGGGGATCAACATATACAACCTATATACAACCTTTATTTATTTTGCAGAAAAGAGTTTTAAAAGTGATTAGTAACAGTGGTTTTAGAGATCCATCTAATCCATTGTTTATTAAGTATAGGGTACTTAAATTTCATGATTTAGTTGATTTGAAAATATTACAAACGATGTACCAAGTTAATAAAAATACTTTACCAACAAACATTCAAAATATGTTGAAAAAAGAGTAAGTAGTTATAAATTGAAAGGAATAGAAGTCTTTAAAAAAACAAGATTTAGAACCAAAGTAAAGGAAAGGAGTATTGCAGTAAATGGTGTCAAATTATGGAACAATCTTAATAAAGAAATTAAAGAATTAAGGTCGCTTAAATTATTTAAAAAACATATTAAATTAGATGTATTAAGTAAGTATGAAACTATGAAGTAAGTCAGTGGGCTGCAAGAAAATCAAAAAAAAAAAAGTAAACTGTTAATAATGTTTGGAGTGTCTTAAGTTTAAATGTAACCTGTCAGTGATGTAATCTATTGATTAATGGTCATAATTATGAAATGGGTCAGTGGTATGTGACAAGTTAAAGAAATGCAATCTGTTAAATAATGTTGACTATGATGCTGTATATTGAAAGATTGTATTGTTAAAAGGGGCAGAAATCATAAGACTTGTTCTTCTTTCTGCTCCTTTTCATTCTGGTATTGTGGTGCTTTTGTTTTTTGCTTTTCTGTTTTTCTTTTAAATGAATGAAATAAATATAAAAAAAAAAAAATACTGCATGAGAACATTCCATATTCTTTCCACTGCACGAGTAGAAAACATTCTCTTTTGTTTGTGTGTAATATAACACCTAAATTGTCATTTGATATTTTATTCAAAATAAGGCTGGTGTTTCTTCTCAGAACAAGAAGCATAAAGCAGAGGAGCAGAGACTGTTGTCCTCCGAAGACAGAAGCGGAGTATGTGGAAGAGCATCTGGTTTCCTAAGTTCAGCGAAAAATCACAACTTGTCCACTTGTTCATCTGACAAAGCTTCTTTGCTGCTACATATGTCCCCGAAAGCACTGCGTAAGCTGCCGTCGGCGTACTGCGTTTAGCTCCTTCGTATCATGGACACATTTTTGGAAAAGGTAGTGGAGTCGTTCAACGGAGCGAAACCTATATGCACGCACGTATATGGAACCAAATCGAAAATGACGTCATTCAAACACTGGACTACTTTTCCACATACTGAAACAAAGAATCGATGCCACGTGACATATAATCCACCAATTAAATGTCAATGACATATTTTGACGTTATATAGGAGTCATTTTGAGATCTGATATGAGCCAACAAGATAATGAAATTCAAATTTGAAGGAATCGAATTCATAATTACATGAATTCATGCTTATATGTCATATTTTTAAGATAGTAAGCTGTACGAGATGCAAAATTATTAAAAACATTATTTCCAATTGGCGGAAACGCTCTTCCATACATTTTATGAATGAATGCATTTTACCTTGACAATTTCAAAAGTGAACGTAAAGGTCTTCGGAGAAATTTCTTATAAATGGACTCTATTGGATTCTGCGATTTCTCATACGAAATTAGTGATCAAGACATTAGGTCACATGAATGGATCTCAATAAGTTGAGGGTTCGGATCCACAAAGTGTTTCAGGGCTCGCGCCAGCTGCTCGTACACATCTTGTGATGTTGTTGAACAAAAATGCCACAAAGATGTGACGCGAAATAATTATTTCAACGATACGTGCTTGCCAAATGAGGACGCCGTGTACAGGATTTTAGCCGCTAAATATAAAAGTTTTCAGTGCGTCGTCCAGCTCTGGGATCAGATCAACTCATGCTACAAGTCTTAACATTACTGGGGTTAACAGCAGGAGCAGCAGAACACCGTTTTCACAGCTCCCCTCTGGATGTGACGGCTGTTTGATGCTTTTCAACGGGAAGATTGCTGGTGATTTCGAAGATGGAGTACTCTTCTAATGTAAAACATTTGGTAAAGTGAGTATCGCACGAAACACATCTTTCCTCCTCAAAATTTGGGCAAATCTTTCGGCAACGCATAGCTAGCCTTAAGCCAAGACAAAACATTAGCATGCTAGTTGAGCCGGTGTCACACCGACTGAAAACATTATCTGAAAACCTTTTTATGCCTAACTCAAAAATGAGCAGATCAGCAATCAAACTACTCATGAAGGTTTATGTGAGTGTATCGGAGCATTGTTCCATTAATAATAAAAACCCAACCAAAACATCGACATTAGCCTTAGCTGTGTGAGTAGCCTGCCACTGATGCTAGTAGTCATCAACGGCTAGCCGTGTTCCACTTTAAACAAATAAATACGATTGTTTACCATTACTGCGTGGGCAAGAAAGTAACAGTCGCCTGATTTATTGCATTTTCGTGACATTTTCAATCGTTGGCGAATTGCGCATAGCACTGTGCGAGCTAATGGCCCACGAAACGTTGAGTTGATGTTAGTTAGCGTAGGTTAGCTTAGCAAGACATCACTTTTGGAAGACAGCCTTGCAGTCGAATTGAAATAATTGTATACTACTTCTTCTGTCAGCTAAGTGTTGACTGATATAGCGTTATATGACTTAACACATTTTCATATTTTCCCCTCAAAAGTGAAAAACCTTGACACACATTTCTGCTCTGTTGAGCAGCCAGTGTGGACTCATCCTTTTAAAAGGCCGTGTTTTGACTGGCCTCATTTTTGGACAGGCCATGTTGCAGATACTTTTTCGTCTTGTGCGTCGGTTTACTTCAGTCATCTCGATGCATTTTGTTTTGTTCTTTCAACCAAATCACAACTTAACAGATACTGGTTGTACCCTTGTTGATTATTTGCTTGATGGTCACTTATGTAATAACTAGTGTGTTGCCTGTGGGGATCCACGGGCTCTAGATTGGGTAGTGTTTATAAAATAGGTAGGTGACATTTTTCAATGGTGGTAATAAATTGTGCAAAGTTTTTATAATGAGTTGGAATGGTGTGAGTCCAGAATGTTTTTAGGACCTTACATCTCAACTGTTTTTAGAAGAACTCAACCCTTTTATTTCCTGTTAATTACATATTTTTTAAATGTTAATATACTGTCGTAATATAATTATGAATTGTTTAGGTTCTTATCACATACACACTATTTTTATAGGATGATGCTATTTTCACTGTACGGTGAAAATAGCGTGGAAGGCTATTTTCACCGTACGGTGATAATAGCCTGGCTGGCTATTTTCACCATATGGTTATCTCAGTATTATTAATTCAGACTGTGATAATAATAGGCCACTTTCACAGTGATTTACAAGCTCACAATTTCATTTGTACTTGTATTTGATTCTTGGTTCGCCATTCCTCTACAGTCTATAAGATTACTCTGATCAACAAAATCTCTCAACTAGGGCTGAAACGATTCATTGAGTAATTCGATTACAAAAAATGTTCGAGGCAAATTCTTTGCTTCGAGGCTTCGTTTAAGCCTATATATCCCATCAATGGGAAATTTCACTTTTTGTGAGACACTGACAAGCCAAAATGAGGTGGGTGGTAGGGGGTTAAATAAAATGTTCTCAAATAAACAACAAATATGTCAACTGATGCTGTCAGTTGATTTCCTGTAAGCTGTGCTCCTCATGCGGTGTAAATTCACACACACACACACACAGTATAAACATAAGGTCGTTTTAGTGAAGAAAAGTCGCTCTGCTGCATTTTGCGCCGTCAGATCAGTTAGTGGAGCAGAGCCTTCTCCCCCCGCTCTTTCCCCACTGGTTCTCTGTCTTGGCACAACAAGTCAAAAAAGTCACAGCGCCTCAATAATGTCTCATTTACCACAGCCTCCATGCGATCCTGACTGCACACGTGATGAAATCTCAAGAAAAAGGTTATAAGTTTACTTAGTTCTCCATGTGGAGCAGGGACACCATGCACGCGCGCTGGATGATGTGCGCATCATTATTTATGTGTAATGCTTCAGGGGGAAAACAAGCATTTACGGTATCTATTTAATTAAAAGCTTAAAAATCTTTCTGTGTGAATATCTCATGTTACAACATGGAGACCCACGGCTTATAGACAAGTGCTGCTTAATTATATACAATTTCTTTAAAATTTCTGGGTGCGGCTAATATTCAGGTGCGCTCTATAGTCCAGAACTTACGGTAAACACACACAACGCGAACTCACCCGTGCACAGCCCTGTACCAAACCGAACGTCCCGTACTGAAACGGTTCAATACAAATCAGACCTCTGTGTTTTTTGTACAGACCGAGCATCACTGAGGTCCGTACTGTCAATACCTCGGTCTGATATGTACCCGTACAGACCTCTCGCTCGTTTAATAATCCTTTATTATTATTTAGGGCTGCAGCTATCAATTATTTTAGTAAACGAGCATTCTATCAAATATTCTGGCGATTAATCGGATTAAAAGAACTTTTGCATTTTAAAACATTAACAGTCCATGGCTCTGACTCATTACCATGAACAAAAGACTTATTTATCTTCGATAAAGATAAAACAATAAACCACCCAAAAATGTATCGGAAGTTACAGATAACCGATAAATTCCAATATTGTCTCTGGTACATTTACAACTACTAATAAAATGAATTTAAGTTTTAATGCTACAATAGCTTCTAGTAATATTAAAAGTAACAACAGACCCAAACAATGAGACCACACTTTCGTCTTTGATCATTCTGCCCCTGCTGGAAGCGCTTGTTTACTACAGAGCTCCCAGCACAGAGGCACTCTGAGAGCAGCCATAAAGCCAACTCTCTATCAATCACAACGCGCCGGTCAGGCGGAGGTCTTGAAAAATAAAGTCATGCTGACTTATGGTTTTGATTTATAAATAACATTAATACCGATAGAATAAACTCCATTAATGTCAATTCTGTCATTTGTACAAAGTTAAAATATAGCATATATCTTTTGATGTTGAATAATGCACTAATTCTAAGGTTTTGTAACAAACAGACAGATCGCAAAGGATTCTGGGTAAAAGTGCCTCTGCTAAACACTGATTGGTTCAGTCATTCATTATGTAAACCAACACATTAATGTGACGTCTGTCGTGTGTTGGTGTTTACAGATAAATGTACTTTTGTAAAATATTCTATTTTTTTTATTTGTAAAAACAGGCATTTTTACAGAGACCTGGAAGTGTCATTGCAGAATGTTTTGCATGTGGAGAGAATGTGCGCACGTTTTATGATGTTGTAAAACGTGCTTTACACTGTGCGAGATGATTTTTCATGCAGGAATTTTTTGGACCGAGTTTCAGGTTAATCGCACGTCCTGCATCGTGTAGTGTACATGGAGTAACAAGCTGCCTTTAACATCTCAGGACCACCTCCTGATCGCCGATCGTATGGTCCAATGAAAATCAAACATGTTTGATATTATTCTGGTCGGCCGTCGTGAGGGTATCCTGCTGCTGAAAAGCTACAAGCATCTAACCTCTCGCACTGTGCATGTGCAAACACCGCAGAGCTGTCTTGTAATGTTGTTGTTTTTTTTTTGCTTTTGTTTTTAAACTTCATTTGTTAAAAAAAAAAGCGAAGCTAGCTAAATGTAGCATGTGGAGATCGCAAACTTTTAGAATTTTCAAGTTTTTAAAAGAAGAATTACATGAATACATGAATTCACACAACAATGTAAATTAGTTTTTATTAATGTAGACTTTTTTTCATGGGAAAATAAGACATTGTGGCTTTGAGTGGATTTACAGGAATTTACACAAGAATGTGTGGCTTTTTATTATTAGGTATGTTATTGATATTTTACCCTGATTTTTTTTAAATATTCTACAATCTTTAGCTGTGGTTTTTGACATGGTTTAACAGTCTTTTCAGTCTTCATGAATTTCATGTAGTTTAATTGTTCTGAGTTAATGCATAATTTGGTTTACAATTAAAAGGAGAATCATTCCAGGTCCTACTTCCACATCATATTCTGTTATTTCAACATGATCATTGACGGTTCAAATGAAAGGTTGAATCGAGGATCATTTAAATATGCACTGATTTTGAGATTTGTTCTTCCAGGAGATGTTGAAAGTGTATCAGTAGATGAAAATTTTATTTGGTTTCTGGGGCCCCACAAGGCCGGAGACCCTGGCTCCTCGGTGGGGGGGGAGGGGGTCACACCCCCTACGAATTTTCCTCGGATTTCACAATTTTCATTTCACAGCCCTGGATTTTAAATTTTAAAAATGCTTATCGCTGTTCAGCTTTAGTTTGTTTATCGGTCTAAAAGTTATCGGACAAAAATTAATCGGAAGATAATTGGTCCGATAATGGTTTATAAAGTTATCTAAAAAGATAATCCGATAATGAAAACATTATCTTCGATAATTATCTATTATTGGAAGTGTGCCCACCACTGAATATAGCTGATGATGATGATATCTGGTGCATTGTTTCTACTCAATTGTAATAATAAGTAGTCAGTGATGGATGTTCTATTTTTAAAATCAACACTGAATGCAAGGAAGAGCTCATGCTATTGTTATAATGCAACTCAGGCAACAGCAGTACAGTGACTGACGCTGATATTTTTAAGCACTGGCTCAATGAGCCACCAAATTCCTAAAGGGTATAGTTTTTGATGGCTCATATGTAAAGTGTATGTGTGTATATATGTGTGTGTGTATATATATATATATATATATATATATATATATATATATATACATATATATATAAGTAAAAAAAAAAAGGCAATCTTGCACAATTTCCTCTTCTCGTTAACTGTGCTATTTCAATAAATGAAAATTTATTAAAATAATGGAAGCTAAGTAATTTTAAATTAAAGTTACGTCAGGATATTTGTAGACAGAGTGCATATGTTGTCTCACACCATTTAAGCCCAGTAACATCACAGTTGAACTTTGCTAACTCTCTCAAAATACTTTGGTAGAATGAGCTTATATTAGTTGTGTAAAAGACCATAGTTGGCTATGATCAGTGTGGACTTGCCTTACTCAGAGGTTCAGCACACATATGAACAGCTGATTAATGAAAAGCTGTGCGCCCCCCCCCCCCCCCTCACACACACCCCATAGATCCTTTTCTCATTTGTTAAATGCATTTCTCGTCGGCTGATGTCCAGCAAATCCATTGGAAAGTTTTGTGTGTGCTCGAAACTTTGATCAGACATCAGATGGAGAGCTTTCCAAGTGGTTACACAATTGTTTACTGTTTTTGTCCTGTATTTGTTCGTTAGCTTAGCTTGCCAGTGGACATCCGGTAGATGCTAGTTTTATTTGTGCATTATGTGTTCATCTTCTGTTTGCATCCTGAATTGCTGGCAAATTATTTCAGTCCATTACTAATTAATTTACTCAATCCGGGTGTACATGGTGAAACACGTATCAGCTTCTGGTGTTACCTAAGTGGTCTTCCAGCCAAATAATAGTCAGGACCTACTCTGCTACATAATAGTGATCCCTGGGTCAAAGTATAACTCGCGGATCAAGCAGGTGCGGGTAAACTCGGTGAGAAAATGTTGCGGGTGCAGGCTGTCCAGGTCAGTTTACACTAAGTAATTAATGATTTAGATATATTTCATGCTCTAAATTGCATACAACAGGCTGGATGTGTTTACTTTCATCTTCTTTCTTTTTTTCCCCCTCAACATTTGTGCGCTCTGTTTGATGTGCTGTGTTCATGTCAGCAGGTTGTAAGTGACGACACATAAGATGTGTGCATTCAGTTTGTTGCGTACGTGATACGTGTGTGGAGCTGATAGGCTTATGTCAAATCAACAATTTTTTTTCCACTAGCTCCACAGCAGTATGTTCCAGTTGCAGCAGAGCGAACCATTACGCAGCATATAGGCAACAGGTCATTCCTTATCGTCACAAATATTAACAGCACAGTGCACTTACCCATTGTAGATTTTTTTTTTTTTTTTTTTTTTTTAAATCATGGAGAGAAAAAAACAGCCAGGTTACAACACAATGTAGGCTCGAACATGTGGTTGAATGGCCGACAACCTCCTGACACTTTTCTGCTTATAAATGGCAGCCACATATTTTCTAAAAATAAATAAATCATCTTGTACAAGCTCTCTGTGATGCATTCAGTGTAATTTTCTTTGTCTCTCTCTTTTCTCTCTTTGTTTTGCACAGAGGGTGCACTCTTCATTGCTTGATAAATTGTGTGTGAGTACCATAATCTATACCTCATAAATCTATCTGTACCCAATCATAAAAGTGTTTTTGGCTTCTCCCTTTTTTTTTTTTCACTTTGGGCTGCATGTTGATTTGGCACAATTTTTGTGCCAGATGCCCTTTACAGTGGAACTCCACATTACATGGAAAATGGGCAGTCTTGAACTGGGAACCTTCTGCTCTGGAAACAAGCACACTAACTTGGCCACCACATTGCCTCTGTGTACCCAGTCATAATAAGAAAAATGCACATCTCAGCCCGTGCTCTGCATTATGGGATTGGAGAAAATTTTAGCTTCCAAGCGAACCTGTGTGAATATGGCAGAATGCAATATAAACACGAGTGATTGATGCAAATAACTTTTAAAAGTTTGAAAGTCGATGAATTGAAACTTTTTTAAACACAGAGATCTCCATGTTCACAAGAAATGCAAAGACCAACTTTTTGCTTTGGCATACAGTGCATTAACTACAAATTTGTGCTTTAATCACTAAATAACAGGTGAAACAAATCAGACAAGCTATGAAGACTTAATTGTGGTCGATGGTATTTTTACACCTGACCCACTGAAACTGATCCATGGAATGGAGAAAATACCGGCGTAAAAATGTGGTCCTCATGTATGTATGCAGATATTGCTGAATATTTGATGGAAGTGATGAGAGAGCACTAGGGATGGGCATCAAGAACTGGTTCCTATTAAGAATCAATAGCAATTGATTAGTTCCACCAACATCAATAGCCATTTTGCTTAACGATTCCCTTGTCGGTTCTTCAGTTCACATTATCCCAGAGCGGCCATTGTTTTTGAAGGTGTGTAATGATCATTTCTCTAAGTTGATTGCAGACCCGCTGTTTCTGTGAAGCTGGAAGTATTGATAAGGGAATCGATAAAGAATCAGATGGATAAGTGGAATCAATAATGGCATCAATATCAATAAAATCTTATCAATACCCATCCCTATAGAGAAGCCTTAAAACAGCTTTGCAAGGACTATAAGGAAGGTAGCATGGTGGCTTAGTGGTTAGCACTGTTGCCTCACAGCAAGAACATCATGGGTGTGATTTCCACTTGTGGCCTTTATGTGTGGAGTTTGCATGTTCTCCCCATGTTTGCGTGGGCTTCCTACGGGTGCTCCGGCTTCCTCCCCCTTAAAAGACATGCAGGTTACGTGAATTGGAAACTTTATAAGAAATGTGGTGGTTTTACTGGCTGACCATCATGCCTCTTCTCTAAATGAGGGTGAGCAAGGACAGTGTAATGGCTGAAGAATCTGTCTGTCTCCCACAGCTTGTGTAGGCATGATGAACAAAGCGCAGACTGACTCGGTGGGCATGTAATACAGCAGTCTTTTCCCCACATTTACGTAGGCTGGTCAAACAAACAACTCTGGCCATAGTGCTAATATGGCAGTGCCAGTCATGTGATTTGGTAGGTTGTGAAAAGGCCAAACTGTTAACTAGGGTTCTCTGCGAGTCTTTTAAAATCCATTATGCAGAGGGCCATTTCATTTTGAGCAAAATATCAAGAAATCTTTGACTTTTAGTAAGTGTCATTAAAAATGTTGCAAGACCTTCAAAAGACTGAAGGTCATCTTCTTTGATTGAAGATTGTCACTTGTTGCAAACAAATCTGAGGAGGTTGTCCTTTTTTTAAAGTTTAACTTGCTGTTTACTTGTCAACAGAAAAAAATGAAATGGTAATTACCCTTGTGGCACCCGAATGTCTAATTTCATCTCACATTTTCAAAGGCCCACATTACCCTATATTTGCTATTCAGTTGCTTCACTCTCTCACCTTGAATATCTCAGTTATACTTTCAGTTTTTTATAAAGTCCCATGAACATAGAATTGTGGTACTTTGTGGATGTTTAATGTTGAACCACAGCCATATTTAATTGTGCAAGCTAAAGAGCTATAAACACTCAAGGTTTGCTATTTTTTCTTGATAGACAATTTAAAACTATTCACTAAATTAGCTCAGGTCAGGGAGAACATGCTAGTGCACTGTGTTGCCACTACCTGGATGGCCACTGTCGAAGCAGACAACCTCAGAATAGTTGACAATTATGATGTTCTTTGACTAATCACTTCATTGTTTCAGTTGAACCCCTTGCCATCTTTAAAACACACACAGAAACATCAATAACTGCTACAGCTTCCACATCAATTCCACATTACAACACCAGATAATAGAAATGGACTGTTGGAAGAAGACTACACTACAGCCTACATCACATATTAGACATTTTGTGTTCTGCATCAGTTTATGACCCCTATTAAGATTACAGGCACAATCAACCCATTTCATTCTTGTTCCTTTTTGACAGGTGTGGAGTCACTTTGGAGAACTCTTTTCTCTGATTTGGATCATTCGTGACCAGCAGCCTGTACAAGGCTAACCCTCGAGGAGTAGCTCAATGGACACGCTGCTGAAGTCAGAGATCAGGTATTAACCCGGTTTGCCCCACTGGCAACAATTGTTGCCGAAGTGTATCACTGTCATTTTCTACTCACAATAAAAAATCTCAAAGATACAAATGCAAATTTTCCACTTAAATCCACCAAATGCAGTGTGCACTCTGTGTGATGTAACGTGGCTCTTGATTTTAAGCCAGAGAGCCACCAGGTTCCAAGTGATCTGTTTGGCATATTTCTGTGCTACACACCTTAGACGTAACATGGACACCAAATCACACAGTGTTAAATGGTGAAGACTTTTAACTGGAAATGGTTCTCTCATCATTTTAATGACAAGTGCTTCATGACAGCCCTGTTAGTCTAAATAGAGTTATTGTATTTTATGCAGTATAGCCATCCAGTACCACTGTGTTAATTAGTCAAGATTGGGTCCCCCGTATTAGAAAGGGAAACCGTTTAACATTATTCTCTCTAATTTATAAATTCATTCAAAGAGATTTCAAAGCAATTTTTCTTATTATTCATCTAGAGTGAAAACTTCAGATACTCTGACCTATATATATATATATATATATATATATATATATATATATATATATATATAAGTTATCTTTTGTCTGACCAATTTCATTAAGTTTCTCCTTTTTTTTTCAGATTAAATTGGCAAAAGGTTTGTTAGAGCTGGGTGAAAAAATGTTGTATGTAATTCAGATGCTCTGTATTTTGCAGAGATATTATGAATAAATTCCTTTTAATATTGACAAATGATGGCATCCTAAATATAATTTCAGAAGAATTCCATTGAGCAGAGACCTTTGTTTTTGTGATATGTGACTGCTTAGATATTTTCTTTATAACAAACTTCACCTTTTTTCTCTTGTATAATCCATTTTCCTAAGATTTTATCATAAAATAATTCCATTGATCAAATTTGTAACTGATTTATAGTTCTTTGGCTCTTAATCAGTGATTTCTCGTTTTGCATAAATTTGTTGTACTTGTTATCAAAAAACATTGTTTACCGTTTCTGTACTCTGGCAAAAATAATTGGGCGATGCAGTCTCATTTGAGGGCAGGCGCTAAAGGGTTAAAATATGACACAATAATCCTACATACGAGGACAGCCCTCTCTGTGTTTTTGGCCAAATTACACTGCAAACAAAGTGAAAACGCAAAGAAAAAGTGATGATGCGGTGGAAAGTGGACATGTGTTTACTGTTTGTTTATAACCCGGAGCTCAAACATGATGAGGTGGTTGTGCAGGTGAGAGAATGCAGCTACTTTGGCTAGCTTTGTAGGCTAACACTTACTGACACAACCTCTCCCATTTGCCTCATCGTCCCTTCTCCACTGGGATCTGAAAAGACTGCACTTTTCGTGACTACTTCGGTGATTGCAGCCAAAAACAAAATAGTACTTTTTTTTTTTACGTGTGAAGTTATGCTGTGTTGCAATGCGCGCGGGAGCGACTGTCCCCTTAAGTGGTTAAGTCCCTCAGGGGTTCAAACGAGACTGTGCTGCCCTATTTCCTTCTGGATAAATAAAGTTGATCTTATCTGACAAAAAAGAAACCTGTGAGTTTCAGATTTATGATGTCAAGGAATTACGTACCCACATTGTTCAAAATAGTCTGTGGTGTCTATAGACAATCCTTTCTGAGGCCTGGGTTAAATGCAGAGGACAAATTTCATTGTATGTATATATGCACAGTGGTGGGCACAGTTCAGCTAATCCGATATCAGATAATTATCGAAGCTAATGTTTTTGCTATCGGATTAGCTTTTCAGATAAGTTTTAAAACCATCATCGGACCAATTATCTTCCGATAAATTTAGTTCTGATAACTTTCAGTCCGATAACATTTCTTTGCTGGTTAAGTTTAACCGTCAAAAACGTTTGTAAACCCTAAAATCAAACATTTTAGTCCATTTGTAGCCACTGAGACTGGCTGCCTGTTGCTTGCTGATAATGTCATCATTAGGGTTGGGTATCGAGAACCGGTTCTTTTCGAGTATTGTTAAGAAATGATTCAGTCCACCGATATCAATAGCCTTTTTGCTTAATGAGCGGCCGTTGTTTTTGAGGGTGTTTGTCGGAAAAATGATCATTTCTCTACATTGATTACAGACCCTGTAGCAGATCTGTAATCAACTGTTTCTGCAGCGCGACACCACTTTGAAGTGTGAACCATTGAAACAATCCTTCGATCCACTAGCTCTTTGGTTCGTTGAGTCGCTGCTCTTCAGAAACGGCAAGTCCGCTTCTTAACCCCTCTCACAGCCATTAAAATATCGTGAATCACTTTTGTGCGGATTAAAGTCACTAACTGGGACTCTTGTCTTGTTGCAGTCAAGAAACGAGAATCGTCCTCCGTTCCGTTGGCACAGCTCCAAATGCTGCGCGGCTCTCTGCCTCGACAGAGTCCGTCGGAATTAATAACTTCAAAACGAATTATTTTAAATAAAATGACACCTCTTACAAATGTTGTAATACAGACAAGAAACTACAATCAACTAAAACTTTTTTCCTCCCAAAATGAGACGTCCTGCATTCTTTATAAATTACATCCTGACGTGCAGCACAGTACTACTGTAAGAGCTCAGCTCAGAGGTACAGAAAGATATTCATGCCAATAGTGTCTGAAAGGAAATGCTTTTGACAATAACTTCAGATTTTGTTTATTTCTATTAATGTCCACAGATCAAGGATCCACCATGTACAGTTTATTATGTCCAGAGTTTAAGGATCCAGTAACCAATTTCATATTTATTTACTTTAAGACTCAATAAAATGTTGTTCAATTTCAGTTCAATTTAATCGGCTTATAAAGCGCCAAATCACAACAAAAGCCGTCTCAAGATGCCTCACATAGAACAGTTCAACATAAAAAAATTCAAATAAAAAAAAAAAAAAATTCAAATACATAATTAAAACAGAAGTAAAAGAATAAAATGGATAAAAATACAAACTATTCATAAGGAAGAGAATTAAAAATAGGCTTTAAGTCTTGACTTAAAAATGTCCACGGACTCCGACTGCCTCACGTTTGCTGGAAGACCGTTCCAAAGAGCGAGTGCCTCTGTACAATGATTTGCCTGTAGTTTAGAGTTTCACCTTTAATTGTAGGTGTTCAACTAACAAAATTTGCATTGACCATTTTGGAATTAGTTACTTTGATACACAGTCTCTACATTTTTTTTTTTTTCCTCAAAATTTTTATTTTGGAACATTGAGAAAATTGCAGGACATACATCGGTGTTCCCTCATGGTCACAGAATTAGAATGTGACTGGTGACCAATTCCATTCCCAACGTTTCATTCATTTTTTTCTTTTTTGGTTATTAATAAAACAGAACTATAAAACATTGGATGTATTATAACAAAACATAAACATCACCAAGAGACTCAATCTTCAAGACTGATCTCGATAACCTTAGTTAAACTGACAAAAAAAGAAAGAGGAGAACAAAAAACAAAAAAATAGAAGTACTAATTCTCACTTTTCCAAGTACCATTTTATTATATTGACATATCTTGTACGTTCAAAGTTTCTGCATATTGATTTTGGTTTGCCTGAACATAAAATTACCATTTTGACCATAATTCTGAAAATTTACTCATTTGTAATCGGAGTGAAAAAGTCATTCTTTCCAGCTGGGATATTTCGTTCACGATTTATATTCATTTTTCAAGATTTGGTGGTTCAGAGAGGAGCCAGTGCCTGGTCACAGCTTTTTTGCCAGCAGTTATTAAAATTCTATATAAACATACATTGTTTGATTGCATTTTGGTCCTACCCATAATTAAAGATGTAAATTCAAAGGGTATTGTAACCCTGAATATGGATTCCATACTTTTGTGTACATCCTTCCAAAATTGTTTTATTATAGGGCAACCCCAAAATATGTGCCAATGATTGGCATCTTGGCTTCCACACTGTCTCCAGCACTTAGGCTCCTCCCCATTATAATAAGTTTTTTGCTTTGGAGTGATTAAAAAAATCTAATTAAGCATTTCCAATTGAATTCTCTCCAAGAGTGTGAATTTGTGCATTTCCACACAGATGTACAGTAGCCCCGCCACTCTTCATTAGTTTTCCCATTTCATTTTTACATATTCTGTTGAATATGTTTTTTTTTATTATTATTTTGGGCTGTATGAATTTAGTCTTTCCTTGAGCACCGGTTCCTGCAGTCAATCCAGTGTCTATTTGGTTGGGCTTAAAGTCAGGATCGTATGTACACCATCTCACGATCTTCAAATTATTATGTAATTTATATTCCTCTTTCATTTTTGACCAAGATTTTAATGATCAATTCAATTCAATCAATTTTTTTTTTTATATAGCGCCAAATCACAACAAACAGTTGCCCCAAGGCGCTTTATATTGTAAGGCAAGGCCATACAATAATGATGTAAAACCCCAACGGTCAAAACGACCCCCTGTGAGCAAGCACTTGGCTACAGTGGGAAGGAAAAACTCCCTTTTAACAGGAAGAAACCTCCAGCAGAACCAGGCTCAGGGAGGGGCAGTCTTCTGTTGGGACTGGTTGGGGCTGAGGGAGAGAACCAGGAAAAAGACATGCTGTGGAGGGGAGCAGAGATCGATCACTAATGATTAAATGCAGAGTGGTGCATACAGAGCAAAAAGAGAAAGAAACAGTGCATCATGGGAACCCCCCAGCAGTCTACGTCTATAGCAGCATAACTAAGGGATGGTTCAGGGTCACCTGATCCAGCCCTAACTATAAGCTTTAGCAAAAAGGAAAGTTTTAAGCCTAATCTTAAAAGTAGAGAGGGCTGTCTGTCTCCCTGATCTGAATTGGGAGCTGGTTCCACAGGAGAGGAGCCTGAAAGCTGAAGGCTCTGCCTCCCATTCTACTCTTACAAACCCTAGGAACTACAAGTAAGCCTGCAGTCTGAGAGCGAAGCGCTCTATTGGGGTGATATGGTACTACGAAGGTCCCTAAGATAAGATGGGACCTGATTATTCAAAACCTTATAAGTAAGAAGAAGAATTTTAAATTCTATTCTAGAATTAACAGGAAGCCAATGAAGAGAGGCCAATATGGGTGAGATATGCTCTCTCCTTCTAGTCCCCGTCAGCACTCTAGCTGCAGCATTTTGAATTAACTGAAGGCTTTTTAGGGAACTTTTAGGACAACCTGATAATAATGAATTACAATAGTCCAGCCTAGAGGAAATAAATGCATGAATTAGTTTTTCAGCATCACTCTGAGACAAGACCTTTCTGATTTTAGAGATATTGCGTAAATGCAAAAAAGCAGTCCTACATATTTGTTTAATATGCGCTTTGAATGACATATCCTGATCAAAAATGACTCCAAGATTTCTCACAGTATTACTAGAGGTCAGGGTAATGCCATCCAGAGTAAGGATCTGGTTAGACACCATGTTTCTAAGATTTGTGGGGCCAAGTACAATAACTTCAGTTTTATCTGAGTTTAAAAGCAGGAAATTAGAGGTCATCCATGTCTTTATGTCTGTAAGACAATCCTGCAGTTTAGCTAATTGGTGTGTGTCCTCTGGCTTCATGGATAGATAAAGCTGGGTATCATCTGCGTAACAATGAAAATTTAAGCAATACCGTCTAATAATACTGCCTAAGGGAAGCATATATAAAGTGAATAAAATTGGTCCTAGCACAGAACCTTGTGGAACTCCATAATTAACTTTAGTCTGTGAAGAAGATTCCCCATTTACATGAACAAATTGTAATCTATTAGACAAATATGATTCAAACCACCGCAGCGCAGTGCCTTTAATACCTATGGCATGCTCTAATCTCTGTAATAAAATTTTATGGTCAACAGTATCAAAAGCAGCACTGAGGTCTAACAGAACAAGCACAGAGATGAGTCCACTGTCCGAGGCCATAAGAAGATCATTTGTAACCTTCACTAATGCTGTTTCTGTACTATGATGAATTCTAAAACCTGACTGAAACTCTTCAAATAGACCATTCCTCTGCAGATGATCAGTTAGCTGTTTTACAACTACCCTTTCAAGAATTTTTGAGAGAAAAGGAAGGTTGGAGATTGGCCTATAATTAGCTAAGATAGCTGGGTCAAGTGATGGCTTTTTAAGTAATGGTTTAATTACTGCCACCTTAAAAGCCTGTGGTACATAGCCAACTAACAAAGATAGATTGATCATATTTAAGATCGAAGCATTAAATAATGGTAGGGCTTCCTTGAGCAGCCTGGTAGGAATGGGGTCTAATAAACATGTTGATGGTTTGGATGAAGTAACTAATGAAAATAACTCAGACAGAACAATCGGAGAGAAAGAGTCTAACCAAATACCGGCATCACTGAAAGCAGCCAAAGATAACGATACGTCTTTGGGATGGTTATGAGTAATTTTTTCTCTAATAGTTAAAATTTTGTTAGCAAAGAAAGTCATGAACTCATTACTAGTTAAAGATAATGGAATACTCAGCTCAATAGAGCTCTGACTCTTTGTCAGCCTGGCTACAGTGCTGAAAAGAAACCTGGGGTTGTTCTTATTTTCTTCAATTAGTGATGAGTAGAAAGATGTCCTAGCTTTACGGAGGGCTTTTTTATAGAGCAACAGACTCTTTTTCCAGGCTAAGTGAAGATCTTCTAAATTAGTGAGACGCCATTTCCTCTCCAACTTACGGGTTATCTGCTTTAAGCTACGAGTTTGAGAAGTTATACCATGGAGTCAGACACTTCTGATTTAAAGCTCTCTTTTTCAGAGGAGCTACAGCATCCAAAGTTGTCTTCAATGAGGATGTAAAACTATTGACGAGATACTCTATCTCCCTTACAGAGTTTAGGTAGCTACTCTGCACTGTGTTGTTATATGGCATTAGAGAACATAAAGAAGGAATCATATCCTTAAACCTAGTTACAGCGCTTTCTGAAAGACTTCTAGTGTAATGAAACTTATTCCCTACTGCTGGGTAGTCCATCAGAGTAAATGTAAATGTTATTAAAAAATGATCAGACAGAAGGGAGTTTTCAGGGAATACTGTTAAGTCTTCTATTTCCATACCATAAGTCAGAACAAGATCTAAGATATGATTAAAGTGGTGGGTGGACTCATTTACTTTTTGAGCAAAGCCAATAGAGTCTAATAATAGATTAAATGCAGTGTTGAGGCTGTCATTCTCAGCATCTGTGTGGATGTTAAAATCGCCCACTATAATTATCTTATCTGAGCTAAGCACTAAGTCAGACAAAAGGTCTGAAAATTCACAGAGAAACTCACAGTAACGACCAGGTGGACGATAGATAATAACAAATAAAACTGGTTTTTGGGACTTCCAATTTGGATGGACAAGACTAAGAGACAAGCTTTCAAATGAATTAAAGCTCTGTCTGGGTTTTTGATTAATTAATAAGCTGGAATGGAAGATTGCTGCTAATCCTCCGCCCCGGCCCGTGCTACGAGCATTCTGACAGTTAGTGTGACTCGGGGGTGTTGACTCATTTAAACTAACATATTCATCCTGCTGTAACCAGGTTTCTGTTAGGCAGAATGAATCAATATGTTGATCAATTATTATATCATTTACCAACAGGGACTTAGAAGAGAGAGACCTAATGTTTAATAGACCACATTTAACTGTTTTAGTCTGTGGTGCAGTTGAAGGTGCTATATTATTTTTTCTTTTTGAATTTTTATGCTTAAATAGATTTTTGCTGGTTATTGGTAGTCTGGGAGCAGGCACCGTCTCTACGGGGATGGGGTAATGAGGGGATGGCAGGGGGAGAGAAGCTGCAGAGAGGTGTGTAAGACTACAACTCTGCTTCCTGGTCCCAACCCTGGATAGTCACGGTTTGGAGGATTTAAGAAAATTAGCCAGATTTCTAGAAATGAGAGCTGCTCCATCCAAAGTGGGATGGATGCCGTCTCTCCTAACAAGACCAGGTTTTCCCCAGAAGCTTTGCCAATTATCTATGAAGCCCACCTCATTTTTTGGACACCACTCAGACAGCCAGCAATTCAAGGAGAACATGCGGCTAAACATGTCACTCCCGGTCTGATCCCGGTCATGACTCCAGCCATGGATTTTCAACTCCATTAAGGATTCTTCCTAAATCTTTGTTCCCTAATATTGCCTGCAGTGGGGGGTCCGACAAAACACAAGACTGTGTCCTTCCATCTAGCCTGATACACAGGGTTGCACAAATTTAATAAGGGTTTGATTTACACTGAGTAATAGTAGTCTTTCAAATTAGGTTCCGCCATTCCTCCATTCTCTTTAGAAAGTTGTAATGTCTTGAATCTCACTCGTGCTTTTTTTCCCAGCCATATGAACCTAGAGTTTTTTTTTTTTTTTTTTTTTTTACCATTCCACGAACTGCTTTTTAGTAACCTCAACAGGGAGAGCTTGAAAAAGAAAAAGAATTCTTGGCAATATGTTCATTTTTACTGACTCAGTTCTTTGAGTTAGACTCATAAAGGGAACAGCAGACCATCTCTGAATGTCTTGTTTGATTTTTGCAGCCAGTTCATCGTAGTTATGTTTAGCTATAGTCATAATTTCAGTGGGAATTATAACTCCTAAGTATCTTAAAGTATTGAAGTCCCATTTTAGTTTTAGCTCTTTGCGTAAATTTGTTGGAAGATCATAATTTAATGTGATTATCTGTGTTTTATTCACATTCAGTTTATATCCTGCATAGTTGCCAAATGTTTTTAGACAATTAAATAATATGGGCAATGATTTAGTTGGTTCCTTTAGCTATATAAGGACATCGTCGGCGTATAGTGCTGCCTTGTGTATGTCTCCAGAGATGTCTCTTCCCATTATTTCATTTGTTTTTCTTATCATCTGAGCAAGAGGTTCTATGTAAAGGGAGAACAAAAGAGGTGAGAGCCCACAACATTGCCTAGTCCCATGTTCCAGTTCAAATGAATTTGTTAAATGTCCATTTATCTTTATCCGAGCAATTGGTTTTATATATAATGCTCTAATTGTTTTTATAAAATTACTATGAAAGCCAAATCTCTCTAGTACTTTATATAAAAAAAAAAAACTCCAGCTCACAGAGTCAAAGGCCTTCTCTGCATCAAGGCTGAGCAAAGCTGCCTGAATCTTCCTCTTTTTAATGTGGTTCATTATGTGCAGAGTACGTCGTATATTATCATGTGTTTGTCTCTGTGAGATGAAGCCTCATGAGCCTAATAAGGGTCGGTAAGATTCCCTCTAATCTTTTTGCCAGAATTGATGTAAATAATTTATAATCAATATTGAGAACAGAAATGGGTCTGAATGAGCTACAATTAAGTGGATCCTTTCCTTCTTTTGGAATTACAGAAATAATTGCTTCTTTCCATGAAGGTGGCATCTTTCCATCTTTTAGAGCTAAATTTAATATTTTTGTTAGAAATGGTAATATCTCTGCTTCAAATTTTTTACACCATTCAGCAGGAAAACCATCTGGACCAGGTGATTTGTTTGCTTTCAGACTTGATATCTTGATATCAGACTTGAGGGCAGCTCTCTTTACGTTATTTCAGCCATAAGTATTCTATTTTGATTTTCAGACAGAGTAGCTACATTGAGCTGTTTCAAAAAATTGTTTATCTGTTGAACATTTTGTAAATTTGGTTGTGTGTATAAGTGCTTATAGTAATTTTGAAAAACACCTTGAATTTTGGATTGTTTATATACCCTCATTTTCGAAATTAGATCTTTTATTTTGTATATTGTATTGTCTGTGTGTTGTTTTTGTAATTGGCTTGCAAGTAATTTGGCGAATCTGGAACCTGACTCATAATATTTTTGTTTAGTGTAGAGCATCTTCTTTCGTATTTCCTGTTGGTACATTGCATTTATTCTATTTCTTACAAGTTTTAGTTTTATATCAAGCTCTTGATTCAGTTCTCTCTTGTGTTTTGTCTCGAGCTCTTTTAATTCTTTGTTTAACTACTTCAATTTGGCTTGTCTTTCTCTCTCTTTATATGAACAAAAAGATATAATTTTACCTCTCTAGTGAGTCCCAGACAATTTCTGGCCGTACTTCTCCATTCTGGTTTTCATTTAAAAAAATTGTTAATTCTGTGAATTGCGGATCATTTAACACATTTATGTTCATTTTCCATAGCGTATTCTTGGGTTCACTGTTAATTTCTAAGGTCAAAAAAATAGGGGCATGATCTGACAGATCAATATTTCCTATGTCAGCCTTTTGTATCCGATGGCAATCCCGTTTAAAAACAAAAAAAATGAGTCAATCTTTGAGTTTACCATGTGTGAATGAGAGTTAGTGGGTATAATCACGACTTTTTGGTAAAGGATTCCTCCAAGTATCTATAATACCATGGTCTGACATTAGTATTATAATTTTCTTTTGTAGGGAGTTTTGAATAATGAAGTTTGATGAGTCAAGCCTCGAGTTGAGTCTCATGTTCCAGTCACAGAGCACTTTTTTTTTTTCTTCCTCTCTCTGTCTCTCTTCCGGAACAGATAGAAAGCTTTTGCCTTGAGGTAGAAAACCGTCTAAATTAGTATCACTGATAGTTACTCATCTGTAGCGGTTTGCCGCCTGAATTCTTGTACTTGTTCTACAACCCGCAGCCAGGTATCTTCACTTGCTTGGAGGGTTGCATTCCTCCGTGATGCCGCGTCCTCGTCGCTGGCCCTCTGCCATGATGAAAGCTGCTGTAGCTCGCGCTGAAATGGGTCAACGAGGGGCGAGATGACGGTGACCGGGAATCCACGTGATGACATATCTGCTGTTGCCTCGGCTGCGTTTTGGTACAGCCGGGTCCCTTCTTCAAAAAACACTCGCATTTTCGCAGGATATGGAGTTTGGAACTTGATTTTCCTCTCTTTGAGCACCGTCTTTACTTGGCTGTTTTTTAAGGATAACCGGCGGGTAGTCATGATCCACATAGAATCGTTTGTTGCCATAGAAGACTTTCTTCTTTTGCCAAGCTCTCCTGATAACCTCCTCTTTGGCTGTGGAGTTAGCAAACTTAGCAATGATGGAGCGAGTCTTTGATGGGTCAGTGAGCTTGGATCCCAGTGCTCTGTGGGCTTTTTCAATCTTTACTTCAGCCTCAGATGAAAAGTCCAAAGACTCTCGTAGCATTTTTTTTTCCAAAAAAGAAACCATGTTGTTGCCCTCCGCTTGCTCGGGGATATTGTAGGTTCTTATGTTATTTCTCCAAGCCCGGGCCTCTTGTTCTGTTAGCTTAGCTTCCATACAGATCTGCCGTTGTACCAGCCGTTCCAATAAAGTCGATGCTACCTGCATCGCTGTTCCCATCTCGTCAATACGGCCTTCCGCTTTCATCCAGTTGATCATTTGTTTTACGCAGATTCTGTTGAATGTCTGAGAGTTGTTTCTTATTGTCGCGTCTAAAATCTTTCAGTTCTTTGAGTATGCTAGCCAAGCTAGCTCTCTCATGTTCATCTTCCTCGGAGGAGCCGTTCCAGCTACACTGTATTTCCTCGTAATTTAGCTCAGTGCCCTTAACTTTTATCCGTCCTTTACCTCCCCTAGTCTCCATCTTGATAAAAATGTTCAATTTTTAAAATTCACTGGCTTTTCGGGGAGGTTTTCTGGCAATACCGTCGGAGAGCACCAGAGTTATGCGGCCATCTTCAGCATGACCCAGAAGTACCTCACCTCTCTACATTTTTTTTTTTTTTTTTTTTTTTTTTTATGCCATATGTAATTTGGTCAGTTGACTGACAAGAAGATAGGTGGCCGGGTGAGGCCTCTTCATTCATTAGTCCATGGCAGATTAAGTACATGTCTGGGGCTGATTCCAAGTGTTGAATTTGTATTTTGTAGGATCTCATTGAAACTCTGTATGGGAGGAAGGCCATAATTTGTCTGAATGACAGCAAAAGATACAGATACAGATTCTTTATTGTCATTTTAACAAGTACAACAAAAAGTAAGGTGCAAGCCTTTTCAGTGCAAATGTAAACTACATGCAGATTTAAAAGGTCTGCATGTAGTTTACTCAGAATGAAAAAGGTATGTTCAAAGCACAAGTTAAAAAAATAAGTACATAGTAGCAAAACATTTTATATTTAAAAACAGAGAAAAATAAGTACAAAACTGGATTTTTTGCAATAGCAGTGGATATTGCACATTAACAAATATTGCACTTATTTCAAGTGAGGCATGTGACAAAGCTGCCCTTACCTGTATTGCTGAGTCCAACCTCAAACTTGTGCAAGGTCTTAGCAAGGCATATTGTACAGTGGCAAGTCAGATTGTGATCCATGAAGACCTTGTTGAGTTCTTGTATACACAAGGTTTCAGAGATTCTGTCCACTGCTGACCAAAATTAGAAATGGAATGTACCTAGCATAGAACATGTCTCAGGTTTTAGTGAGATGATTGTGTACCAAGTTTAACGTTGATAGACAGTCTTTATCAAACGAGTTTGTCAAGGTTTCAGAGACTCAGGCCCTTGGTGCCCTCATTCAAGACTGAAATGCACCCAGTGTCTGAGTGAGGTGACTTAGTGATTTTTGAGTTGCTGCTCATCATTAACTTCATCATCATTAATTTGAATTTCTCTTTTTTTTAATCTTTCTATGGTGTTCGTGCATAACCACAGAGAGAAGGGAAGTGGCGCCTCTGTAAGTCTTAAATAATGTTAAGCGATGTTATTTACAGATTTATGATACAATTCTGATGTGTCACATTTAATATTATATTGTCCATTGAGCTCAGGTCACTATTTCACTTGTGCGTTTTGTTCTATTGCAGGTGAAGGTTGAGGGCCTGTCCAAAGCAGCATTAATGAAAAGCCTTTCTCCTCGAGTTATGCTTTCCAATCGTCTTTTACCAAAAGGGACCAAGATGAAGGTCAACCTTGAGGATCAGGGTCGTCAGAAAGTGTCCTTCAGCTTCTCACAGACCAAGAAACCACTGCAGAGTCTGTTCTTCATCCCAGCCAGTCCTGAAAAGCCTGTTGCTGAAAGTCATGCTTCCTTGCCTCAGTCATCCACCAAGAAAATGGGACAGAATACAGAGAGCTTAACTGACAAGAAACAGACACCCCCGGTGCCAGCGTCATTACAGTCAACACATTCTCAAGCACCTGTCTTTACACCATCTAAACTGAAAATAGAAATAGCAAAGATGCATTTCAAGAAGCAAATTCTCAGTGTCTCTGCAACTGAAGAGAAATCGGCATCTGATGTGCCTGAGGGGAGTCACACATCCGAATTGGTGAAATCATCAAATAAAACTGAAGCAACGTTCCCCCCACCTCAGCCTCAAAATGTTGTCAGTATGTGTTCCTCTGGGCATATTGACAGTGAAGCATTTGAGGCAAATGTAGCTTCCACCCTCAAGAAGGATGCAGTTTCCTCAGGAAAACCTGCAGAGAGCTCAAGCAATACTGAGCAGGACAATAAGGAATGTCGGCGAAAAACCAGATCTCAGTCTGATAGTGCTCCACCTGGCTCAGAGTCTGAAGGTGACTCAGCAAAAATGTCTTCCAGCCACAAGTCAATGGAATCTAAAAGTATGACAAAGATTGACAACAGAAGCAAAGAGGTAAAAAAGTCTTCCTCTGGGTCAAATGTGGAAGAAAAAGAAAAGGCTTCCTCTAAACAGTCAGAGAATCATGAACGATCTTCTAGTTACTCAAAATCTGACCGTGATTTTAGACGCACATCATCACGTTCATCTCGATCAGACAAAGATCGCAGAAGGACCAGATCTCGATCACGGTCTAAATCAAGAGGATCTCGAACGAGTTCATCTCACTCCAGATCAGAACGATTTCGAAGTGAGAGAGGGTTACGCTCCGATAGATCCTACTATCATGATTCCGATCGGAGATCACATAGGAGTTCTCCACGTAGAGAGAGAAGACGCTCCCGTTCTCGCACTGACAGAACTCGGGACAGTTCTGATTCTGATGATGACCATAGGAGGATGAGGACTAGAACAAGTGATTCCAGAAGAACATCCAGACATTCAAGTTCGCATAAAGACTCAAAATCATTTTCCTACTTAAAATCTGAGAAATGCTCCAAGTCTATAGAGCTGCCTCATTCACCGGATAAGAGAACACAATTGCCAAAGTCAGAAAAGGCTTCAAGGCGACCATCAGACTCCGATTCCCAGCAGAAGTACTCTCCCGAGACTGAGCCTACTCATCACAAATCTAGCACACATCACAAATCCGAGACTGAAAGCAAAACCACTTCTTGTAGTCTGCATATCCAATCTCAAAATGAAACGTGCCTAAAAGGCAGCTCCAGTGATTCAGAGGTAGACCATAAAGAAAAGTTACAGTGCTCTGGTGGGTTATCTGTTTCTGACAACAGTACAGCTTCCCCAGAGAAAGCTATTAGACTGGACACAAAACTTTTGTCATCTTGGTCTTCTGTGAAAACCAGTGATGATAGACAATCGAATGATATAGCTCACAGTCCTGCTAAGACTTCATCATTTTTGACCTGCACAAAATTCTTTTCTGACACTGAAACAGAAAAGTTGACCTCTGAGCCAGATAGTCTATTTAAGGGAAGTGAACGTGGTAGTGAGAATGTTGAGGACAAGACCTCATCTCTTGGTAACCATGCGGAAGAAGAAGAAAGTAAAGAATTGAAGCTAGACCTTGAAATGGGTAATGAAAATACTTTAGCTATAACCTCAGATATAATCCTGAAGCCTGTAAATGCAGCCCAGGAAGACTTGGCAGAAGTGATCGATATCCTACCTTTAAACAACCAGTCACATGGGGGCTCACCTGTCTTAACAACATGCAGTAGTAGTGATAATATATTACACAGCCAGGACAAGAAGGTTGTCCAGTCTTTAGGTGAGACAGAGACTTTTCTCAACACAACAGACATACCTGTCAATCATGATCTCCAGCCAGTTGCTAAAATAGAAGACCTCCAGCCAATTGCTAAAATAGAAGACCTCCAGCCAACTGCTAAAATAGAAGACATTCTCCCGAGTAAAGATTTGACTGTCATGGAGTCTGAAACAAGTGCTTCACTCACATCTGATTCATTGTCTGCTAAGTCTGACATTCAGGTGACACATGGGCAGCAGATCACTGAGACAGTCAAAAAAGTGACTAGTACTCCCAAAAAGTCCAGGTGGGATATTGTAGGGCAGGATACCTTAGATGGTGATAATTCACAAAAGATACATTGCACAGAGATTAAGACTACTGTTAAAAAAGTGATCTCTGTCAAAAGAATAGAATTTTCTAAAGACGTTATCCATCAAACCTCTTCTGAAAATAAAAATGTGGTAGTAGAAACTGAGACCAATTTCAAAATGGGGAAACAGGATGAGATCTGTAAGCAGAGTATCTCCTCTGACAGCAAAGCTTTGAAAGATGATTGCAAAGAGCAAGGCGAGGCTTTACATGCACCCACCAACACGGACCACTGTGATCTGAAATTGACAGCTCCACAAAACAGCAATACAGGTGCCGAATTGTCTGTAAATGATGCAACACAGTTTAACCAAGTTCCAATAGCACAAAGTAGCGAAATTGATGTTTATACTGAACCGCCTAATGACAGTGTCCATGACACTACTGAGATGATATCTGTGAATCAAGATGAATTAGGAAAGAGTGAGTCAAGTGAAAGTGACAGTTCAGAGTATGACTCTGATTACGACGAGGCTATTAAACGGTTGCAATCTGTGGTGGTAGTTCCACAAAATTCGTCTCTAACATTGGATCCACAGGATGCTGGAACCCCGTTATGTAGTCCGGTGCATTCTTCAGACCTGCAGAATGCTGATGTAACAGCTAATATGAACATTAGTGATGTTCAAGTCAGTCTAAATGAAAGGCAAGAGAGCATTTCCACTGCACTGGGGGAAACTATCATTTCTTGTACTGCTGTAAATGATTCACCTTGTGCCATGGTATGTCAGTCTCAAAGCAATATGATTGACAGCACCAGTCAAGCAGAGGGTTCCAGCATCAGCAGTGCCCAATCCTCTATGGCAGGGTCTAGTATTGCTCTGGAAAGTGCAACGGCAAACCAGAATCTTGCCCTCAGCCTTGATAATTGCAGGCAGTATGAACAACAGCACAAACAACATTGCTTAACCGGCAGGGATGAAAGGATGCACTCCCATTACCTGCACAATGACTTGACCATTGCTGACAATACCAGTGGCAAGAATATGTTCAGCCAGAGTTGGGATTTTTCACAACCAGAGCAGCCCAGTAGTACATACCAGCAGCCTGATAGCAGTCATGGGTCACAGTTACTGAGTGTTAGACTAACAGGAGTACCTCCAGACAGACAGGAGCATGAGCAGAATAATACCCCCTGGAATCATCACCCTGCAGTCATGCCGGCTGATATAGAACCTTGCACTAATGTGCTTGAGCATCATCAAGATCCTACAAGTGAAATCCATCCAGACTCTCTCACTAATGATCATGGCGACTACAGCGCAGATAAACCATTAAGTCTTAGTAAAACGGCAGCTGACATCAGTGGACCTGTCACTCAGGGGTCTTCCAGCTTTGTGCAAGGTCATGAAATCAGCAGCAACAGCAAAGGCTCGATCAATGAAGTGTCTCTGGCTGATCACCTTAGTGAAGACTATCTTAGACCCCACAGGGGACGGGGTCCTCCCAAAAAAAGGCGCCCAGAGGTGGAGTCTGATTCGGACAATGAGGCAGAACCTGGACCTGCAGGCAAAAGAGAGCGCCAAATGCATACTGATGTCTCCAAGGAGTCTCCTGTTGTTGAGATGCACCGTCCATTACTCACTCTACAGGACTTTCAAGATCCCAACCAATGGAAAGACTTGGCTAAAGTTAAAAGTATGCCTCCTTATTTTGACCTGATTGAGGAGAATGTGTATCTAACTGAAAGGTAAGGTACCGTTCAGCCAAGTTGAAATAATTTTGGGAAAATAACATTTTTGGCACCGCCAAGCTTAAGTGTTAAATGTTTTCGAATGCTATTTCCAGAAAGAAAAGCAAATCTCATCGAGATATCAAGAGAATGCAGTGTGAGTGTGCGGTCTTGTCAAGAGAAGAGCGATCACGGGGAGTGTTAGCATGTGGAGAAGACTGTTTAAACCGGCTCCTAATGATCGAGTGGTAAGTTTGAAAGCACTCAAAGCTAGCTTGTAACTTTTTTTTTAACAGGAACTGGACGTCAGTCAACATAAATCATGCTGCAGTGTGAATGATCCTCATAATTGCAATTTTGTGGGCAGGGGAAAAAATCTTGACTAATTTTTAATGTATTATTGTTTGTTTTAAAGCTCATCACGATGCCTGAATGGCATCTACTGTTCTAATCGACGCTTTCAAATGAAACAGCACGCAGACTTTGAAGTTATCCTCACAGAAGATAAGGGCTGGGGGCTCCGGGCAGCTAAAGACTTGGCTCCGTAAGTCCATCAATAATATTCAGTAACTTGTGCTACAAGAGTTAATTAAGCCGCATTGTGGCACATTATCATTCATAAATAAAGTTACACTTTAAAGGTTTACAAAGTTAATTAATACTCCTGTTTTACTGAATTACATTTTATAACATGGCATTAATCATCATGTTTTCCCACCTTTTGAGTAATAATGACACAGAGGTTGCATTTCTAAAACTGCACACCATTTGAAGAGTTTTATGCATGTGCTTCTACAGTTAAAACAACCTTGGGCTCATAGAATAGATTTGCACTTTTTTCGACACTGTTATCGTTGGAAAAGCAGAGTGGTTGATGGCCATATGTCTTTGCTGTCATTTTAATTTCAGAAACACCTTTGTGCTAGAATACTGTGGTGAGGTGTTGGATCACAAGGAGTTTAAAACAAGAGTGAAAGAATATGCCCGCAGTAAGAATATCCATTATTATTTCATGGCACTAAAGAATAATGAGGTATGTGTTATGGTGCATTGAAGTCAATATTATTTCAACTGCACTTACATTTAATTGTCTCAGAAAAATGTTTGATAAGTACGTGGCTTTCCGTTATCACTCTTTAGATCATTGATGCAACACTCAAAGGTAATTGCTCACGTTTCATGAACCATAGCTGTGAGCCCAACTGTGAGACCCAAAAGGTACTGTGAACAATAAAATGCTATGAAATAGTATCTGTTCACCTCCTTGAAAGTTGACTCACCGGATTTATACATGCATCTCATTTCAGTGGACAGTAAATGGTCAACTTAGAGTTGGGTTTTTTACATGCAAGGCGGTCACTGCAGGAACTGAACTGACATTTGATTACCAGTTTCAAAGATATGGGTTAGTATCCCTTGGTGATTTTCTTTTTTATGCTTAACTTGTAATTTGTTGTTCAACCTGTGATTCTGTTGCATATGGAAACATTTAAGTTATGTTCATAAAAAATTGCTCAGCTTTTAACGTGGTGATTTATTCTTGATTGAAAAATCACCACTTTAAAGGTCATTTTATTAAGAATTTCAGCACTTTTGTTATGTACTTGTTTCTCAGCAAAGAAGCACAGAAGTGCTTCTGTGGTGCTCCCAGCTGTAGAGGCTTCCTGGGTGGAGAGAACAGAGTTAGTGTTCGAGCAGCTGGTGGAAAGATGAAGAAAGACCGCAGTCGAAAGAGTGCTCTCAACTCGGTCAGTTTTTTCACCCATATTTAAGAGTACGCATGTGTCTCTTTTATTTTTTATATACACTCAACAAAAATATAAATGCAACACTTTTGGTTTTGCTCCCATTTTGTATGAGATGAACTCAAAGATCTAAAACTTTTTCCACATACACAATATCACCATTTCCCTCAAATATTGTTCACAAACCAGTCTAAATCTGTGATAGTGAGCACTTCTCCTTTGCTGAGATAATCCATCCCACCTCACAGGTGTGCCATATCAAGATGCTCATTAGACACCATGATTAGTGCACAGGTGTGCCTTAGACTGTCCACAATAAAAGGCCACTCTGAAAGGTGCAGTTTTGTTTTATGGGGGGGGATACCAGTCAGTATCTGGTGTGACCACCATTTGCTTCATGCAGTGCAACACATCTCCTTCGCATAGAGTTGGTCAGGTTGTCAATTGTGGCCTGTGGAATGTTGGTCCACTCCTCTTCAATGGCTGTGCGAAGTTGCTGGATATTGGCAGGAACTGGTACACGCTGTCGTATACGCCGGTCCAGAGCATCCCAAACGTGCTCAATGGATGACATGTCCGGTGAGTATGCCGGCCATGCAAGAACTGGGACATTTTCAGCTTCCAACAATTGTGTACAGATCCTTGCAACATGGGGCCGTGCATTATCCTGCTGCAACATGAGGTGATGTTCTTGGATGTATGGCACAGCAATGGGCCTCAGGATCTCGTCACGGTATCTCTGTGCATTCAAAATGCCATCAATAAAATGCACCTGTGTTCTTCGTCCATAACAGACACCTGCCCATACCATAACCCCACCGCCACCATGGGCCACTCGATCCACAACATTGACATCAGAAAACCGCTCACCCACACGATGCCACACACGTTGTCTGCCATCTGCCCTGAACAGTGTGAACCGGGATTCATCTGTGAAGAGAACACCTCTCCAACGTGCCAAACGCCAGAGAATGTGAGCATTTGCCCACTCAAGTCGGTTACGACGATGAACTGGAGTCAGGTCGAGATCCCGATGAGGACGACGAGCATGCAGATGAGCTTCCCTGAGACGGTTTCTGACAGTTTGTGCAGAAATTCTTTGGTTATGCAAACCGATTGTTTCAGCAGCTGTCCGAGTGGCTGGTCTCAGACGATCTTGGAGGTGAACATGCTGGATGTGGAGGTCCTGGGCTGGTGTGGTTACACGTGGTCTGCGGTTGTGAGGCTGGTTGGATGTACTGCCAAATTCTCTGAAACGCCTTTGGAGACGGCTTATGGTAGAGAAATGAACATTCAATACACGAGCAACAGCTCTGGTTGACATTCCTGCTGTCAGCATGCCAATTGCACTCTCCCTCAAATCTTGCGACATCTTTGGCATTGTGCTGTGTGATAAAACTGCACCTTTCAGAGTGGCCTTTTATTGTGGGCAGTCTAAGGCACACCTGTGCACTAATCATGGTGTCTAATCAGCATCTTGATACGGCACACCTGTGAGGTGGGATGGATTATCTCAGCAAAGGAGAAGTGCTCACTATCACAGATTTAGACTGGTTTGTGAACAATATTTGAGGGAAATGGTGATATTGTGTATGTGGAAAAAGTTTTAGCTCTTTGAGTTCATCTCATACAAAATGGGAGCAAAACTAAAAGTGTTGCGTTTATATTTTTGTTGAGTATATATATATATATATATATATATATATATATAATAAAAAATCTCGTGTTTAATAGGGTTGTGATAAGAAATTACATCTGACCTCAATGGTGTACCAGGAAGACCTGTTGAATAAGTAGTACAGTTGTGGTCATAACGTTTCATACACCTTGGCTTTCAAACTCATTTCTCTAAACTCAACACATTTTATGTTACCAAACAATCTGGCCATTACGTCATTTAGAATGGTTTTGTGTTAGCCACTCGAGTTTTTGCTCATTGGAACATGCATTGATCTGGATGTTAATTTGACAAGTTTTGTGCTGGGTACCCTTCTTGATATAAATCGAGATGTATATGGAGAATGGGGTATTGGTGGCTTTGAACTGGGGACTTTCTTGTTGGGAGAAAAGGACACACTCATTGCACCACCATGCCCATGAACACGTTAAGTCATGTAGACTCTACTTTATTTCAGTTAGTCAAAATCTTACATTTTGTGAGTATTTAGTGGCATTGACAATTGGATGGCTTGAATGAAGTGTTTAACCTTCCAAATGCTTCTCACAGTATTTTACCAGAATTTTGTGTCCATTCCATTCCTTTGGTGTAATGGAATGGAATCTCTAGGCACCTCTTGATTCGATGAGATTGCGATTCAGTGGGCAGTTATGCCATGCTCTTGATGCATCTTGAATGGAAGCAGTGTCAACTGGAAGTTCATATTTGCAATAAAACTCATTTAGCTGGTTTGCTTGATGAAGGTTCTTGATGGGGGGTGTTTGTAATTGATGATCTGTCTGAGTCCTTTATGAAGGTAAAATTGCAGTGAATGTCAAGTAAACATTTCCTTGGCAACAAAAGCGCCTAAGCTGCTGGCTTCAGTAATCCTACCCAACACCCAGTCCATACAAGCATTGAACAGTGTAGGGGCCAGAACGCGTTCCTCACAAATGCCAGTATTCATTTACAGTACAGTACCTCTGTATTGGTTGGCTATCATTGTGGGGATCACTGTGTCAGTAAATAACATACCTTCAAGACGGGACTCAAATATATGCATGTTCCATAGAGTGAAAGCCCTGTTTTTTTTTTGTTTTGTTTTTTTAAATCGATGGCACCATGCCGCAAAAGGTAGGCTGTAGAGGTATTGACCTGATTGTGATCCCATGATTTCAAACACTATATCTGTAATATGTGTCACCAAGTTGAAGTTCTAGGTATCAAAAAACTAGTGTTTAATCTTTCTGCCATTGTTGGGTTGTCTTAAATAATTAAAATAAATGTGCCCATCTCCATGTGTGAAAGGATGAATACAAAGACAGTCCCATAACCTTTGCCTTCTGTTGGTCGATAGAGGTAATGACAGTTAAAAGACAAATGGAAAAACCTTCACTGACCATACTGTCCTTTTTCCATCATGACATCACTAAGTTTTGTAGCTCTGGCCTGGAATCTCTTCTCCAAATTCCAGAGCGTTTCTTCATTTTCTATATCTGCTTACTCCAAGGGTCACACCAGGGCTGGAGCCTGTGCCAGGTGATATAGGGGAAGAGGCAGGGTACACCCTGGACAGGCCGCCAGTCTATCACAGGGCCACATGCAGACACACGCACTCATTCACACTCACACTTGTTGCCAATTTCAAAATTCCTATTCAGCTAAGCTGCATGTCTTTGGAAGTGGGAGGAAGCCGAAGCACCCGGAAGGAACCCATGTAAACACGGGGAGAACATGTAAACGCCACACAAAAAGGACTGGTTGGGAATTGATTGGCAGACCTTTTTCCTGTGAGGCAATAGTGCTAACCACTGAGCTGATGTGCTACCCCAGAACAAAAATGTTAATAAAAATCAATTGTTTGTTGTCCTTCCTCAGGTTGATGAGGAGCTGGAGGCATTACTGGAGAATGGTGAAGGCCTATATGATGAGAAACAGGTTGTGTCCCTGTGCAGATTAATGGTCCGAGTGGAAACTATGGAGCAAAAACTCATCTGCCTCAAGCTCATTCAAGTATGTCCTCAGCTATTGATGAAAAAGTCTGAATTTCACTATAAAGTATTGCTGTCACATGTGTAGCATGGCAAAATGTTTGTTGCAATAAGAGAGATTATATAAATTGTTTCACAGCATACTCAGAATCCATCCTGCCTGAAACAATTTCTCGACCATCATGGATTGTCTCTGCTGTGGATTTTTATGGTGGAGCTTTCTGAATCTAAGGGTAACAGTATCAATAACATCAAACTCCAATTAGAGGTGAGGTTTTTGCATTTTTGGTATTATGCTGTATTGTGGGGTTGTTATGTAGGGCTTTCAATACTTTTTTTTTTATTATTATTATTATTTAAATGAGAAACCAAACCAATAGAATGCAGTGCCAGGCCATGCATGTTACCTTTCTGTTGTTTGGTATAGCAAATGAGTTTAGTATGAAACCACAAAGAATTGATATTTTAATGTTTCATGTTTAGTGTTCTACCTAAAATCATTGTTCCTGAACTGCTTCAAACCAAATGAAATGTCTTCAGTATCATTTCAGTATCTGCATCAGTGACCGCGGTAATGTTGTCAAGTTAACCGTTGATTTCTTGTCCCAGATGTTTTTTTGTTTTTTTTTTGTCGCAGGCTTTAATTGTCCCCTTTGAGGTCCATTTTTAATTCCTTCATTGCATTAATTATTTCTCTGGGCTCAGAGGAGTTCTTTACGTTGCTGCTAGATTGATTCTGTTTGGAGTTATTAGTTTTCGCTACCGAAGCACTGTTTCTTGAGTAGTTTTTCTCCCATCCATTTACCCCCTTCACTCAAGAAGTCGACTTAACGAGTTATTTGATGGGATACCTATGGTTGTTTTGAGAAAGCAAGCTCACTGTGCATCTAACTACTCCATCAGCCAAACCGGCTGTTCCCCATGTTGAGTGTATTTTAGCATTGTTCCTCATTATTTGTTAGCCTGTCCCTCAAACATTAACATTTGCACTATGACCGACATTTATAAGGGACATGGCACAAATGTTTAGCTTCTATGGTTGGAAACTGGGAGACAGCCCTGCATTTTACTTTAATTGCCTGCTCTCATTCATACATCATGTTGAGAGGAAGACATGAAGTGAACTCAGTATCCAGTTATTACAAGCAGAGAATGTTTTAATTTGTAATAAAATGATGGAGGGGGGGATTATGTTATTGACCGTTACCACCATTTCAAAAGATGTTTCTGATCCAGAACATTAAAAAAATAGAAAATTTCTGCTTTCATTTTAGTTCTTAGCAATATATCGTTTGTGGTTTTCATTTTCATTCATTTCAAAACATCGGTCACATTTGAAAATCCCTTTAGGCTGCTTTCGGCTGCTCCCTTATTTTGTACTCGGGGTCGCCACAGCAAATCCAAGGTGGATCTGCATGTTGAATTGGCACAGGTTTTACGCCGGATGCCCTTCCTGACGCAACTCCACATTACATGGAGTAATGTGGCAGGGGTGGGATTTGAACCTGGAACCTTCTGAACTGAAACCAAGCGCATTAACCACTTGGCCACCACCCCTGCAGTTTGAAAGTCCCTTTAAACAAATAAAATAAAAATTGACATACTCTTCATTGGTCCCACAATGGGGGAGGTGATGGTCTAGTGTTAAGCTTTGGGCTTCAGACCAGAGGATCCTCTGTTCAAAACCCAGTCAGACTGGAAAATCACTAAGGGCTCTTGGGCAAGGTCCTTTATGCCCTAGTTGCTCCTGGTCTCTGTAGAGAGCCCCTTGTGTAGCAGCACCCTGACATGAGTGTGTCTGTGTGAATGGGAGAATGTGAGGCATAATTGTAAAGTGCTTCTGATGCTGATGGAAAGGCTCTGTAAATGCAGTCGATTTACAAAATATGAACACACCCTGATGCTTTCTTATTGTGCACGTGGCTTTGAAATAGTCATGTAATAATGCAGGGCTTACTATGAAATTTTATTGAATGCATATTTAAAAAACAATTGGCACTGGTTACATGTATAATTTAAACAGAAAATTTTTCATTTGCTGGCAGCTATTGTCAGGCCAATGTTACAGCTTTCATTCTGTTTGCAGATAATGAAGACTTTGGCTGTTCTGCCCATCTCCACTAAGAACATGTTAGAGGAGAGCAGGGTCTTGACATTCATTCAACGATGGGCCCAGACGAAATCTCTTCTTCAGCCTGCAGAGATCGATGACTACTCCAGTGAGAATACATCTCGTGCTCAAACGCCCCTCAACATGCCTGATGGTTCCTCTACCAAACTGGCAACAGAGTTTGATGGTGATGCACCTAAACCTGCTGTGTACCCTCGCCTTAAAATCATCAGTGAAAACAGCCTGGACAGTGCGCTTTCTGATGCTAGTAAAGCATCTGATGGGAAGGAGGAGGAAGAGGATGAAGATGATGATGAGGAAGAAGATGAGTCCTCACACTCTGGACTTTCCAGTGGGAAACGGATAAAAGTAGAGCCAGAGGTTGAAGGTGTAAACTCATCTGTGGAACCAGCGCAGGAGTCTGTGAAAGAACACAATGGGGGCAAACTGGAAGAGGCAGGTTTGAGTACAGACAGTCAGCACCAACCTCAAATTGAGGAGGTGAACAACCAAATGGAGTTGGATTTTGAGAATAAGGATGTTATGAAAGAAGATAAAGGTGAGTGTCAGAAGGACATATTTCACGTGCCAAAGGAAGCTAGTGAAGAACAGGGGAGTGTGGAGGAACAGACAAGTCCAGCAGTTGAGAATGCACAGGTAGAAGGACAAGAACCGACCATTCAAGCTGTAGAACCCGAGAGTCAGTCCATGGAAACACAGTCTGCTGATAATGTGCTTGAGCAACCTTCAGACCATACAGATACCCAGGCTGAGACAAGAGAGGCTGAGAAAACCCCTGATATTGAGGAGCAAAGTAGTACCAGTGTTCTTCTTCCAAGCTCTGAGAACCCTGATACCAGTATGTCTGCTGAGGTCACAGCAGCTCCTGTGGATCCTTCAGTGATAGGAACCCCTTCTCAGGATGAGGAGGATGGTGTGTCAGATGTGGAGAGCGAGAGGAGTCCAGAGCCTCAGGTCAGTGTGCTGGATATTAGTGGCATGGCGGCCAGACTTCTGGAAAGCTGGAAGGATCTGAAGGTGAGTTAACAGCCATTTTCAAATATATACAAGGTCTGTTAGAAAAGTATCGGACCTTTTTATTTTTTTCAAAAACCTGATGGATTTGAATCACGTGTGCTTGCATGAGCCAACCTTGAACCTTCGTGCGCATGCCTAAATTTTTTCCATGCCTGTCGATTGCGTCATTTGCTTGTAAGCAACCTTTGTGTGAGGATGGGTGGAGTCTCTCGTTGTTTTTTCTTTGCTAGGAAATGGCGGAACGACTGGAGCAGCATGACTGCATCACATTTTGCCAGAAACTGGGTGACAGCCAGGTGGAAACCATTCGGAAGATTCACACGGCTTTTGGTGGCTTTTCAGTTGTGTGACTATCCGAGAAATTGTGGAAGAGGTGAGCATGTCACAACATGTCCTGTGAGACTTCAATACAAAGGCGCTTCTGCTCTGCCGTCAGCTTCGTGCCGAAGCCATCGGCATGAATTTCGCTGCAACTCTTTTCATGGCAAAATCTTCTGTCACAGTGGGATGTGCCGAAAAAGTGCTGATGTCCACCTCTTCCAGTTTCTCGGATAGTCACACGACAGTCCCACATCACCACAGCGTTCACTTTGGAATGATCCGGTCATTTCAGCATGTCGATGGCCGCCCGGAGTGCGGCCGTCTTTAAACCGGTTGTACCGCTCTGTAATCTGTGTGATGCCCATAGCATCGTCACCGAAAGCCGTCTGAATAATCTGAATGGTTTCCACCTGGCTATTGCCCAGTTTCTGGCAAAATTTGATGCAGTCGCGCTGCTCCAGTCGTTCCGCCATTTCCTTGCAAAGAAAAAAACGCAGAGAGACTACACCCATCCTCACACAAAGGCTGCTTACAAGCAAATGACGCAATCGACAGGCGTGAAAAAATTCATGCATGTGCACGAAGGTTCAAGGTTGGCTCATGCAAGCACACGTGATTCAAATCCATCAGGTTTTTGAAAAAATAAAAAGGTCGGATAATTTTCTAACAGACCTCGTACTTTGTTGTGAACATGCACATAAATGTAAATGACTATTCTCTTTCTGACTCTCTGCAATGTTGCTGGCTACATCTTTTAGGAGGTGTACCGAATACCCAAGAAAAGTCAGGTGGAAAAGGAACCAAATGGTAATCCCCCCCCCCCCCATTACTTGCTTTTTGTTTAGGCATTATTGTGTACAGTGTTCATTAAATTCAATTGTATTAACAGATCGCAGCCGAGATCGAGACACAGCTTTGACACCACGTCCTGCTTCTGGTAGCCGAGAACGTGAAAGAGAGAGAGATAAAGAGAGGGAGCGCGAGAGAGACAGAGAATATGAAAGAGACCGGGATCGAGAATGGGACAGGGAGCGAGACCGCGACAGAGGCTCGGACAAAATTCCACGCAGTTCCGAGCGATGGAGGAGGCGCTCCACATCTCCACCGTCCTCCATGTATGAGAGGAGCCGACGAACTGAGGAACGGTAATAGGTGTTGGACAAAACTGACGATTGTGTGCGATGCACGGTTTAGGCAGTCAACTTGTCTCATTCTTCCACTTATTTTCTCCCTTCTACCCCAGAAGTTTTGACTCCTCTAACAGCAGCAAAACACCAAGAGGAATTGGTGGCAAGGAGCGCAACAAACTGTCCACTGAGGAACGTCGAAAGCTGTTTGAGCAGGAGGTTGCTCAGCGTGAAGCCCAGAAACAACAGCAGCTTCAACAGCAGCAGCAGCAGCAGCAACTCCAGACTATGGCTTATGACCCAGCTCTGGCTTATGCCTCCAGCCCAGGCTTCATCACCTACCCACCCGGATATCCCATACAGACCTTCGTGGATCCTTCAAACCCCAATGCAGGCAAAGTACTACTACCCACCCCTCCAGTTGAGCCCACCCTAACTTATGAACAAACACCTCCCCAGCACCTTATCTCAGAGCTCAGGCTGCCTTCTCCATCCTCCACTCCCCAGGGCACTCCAGTCTCTAATCTCTCTCAGCACATTACCAGCAACCATCTGGACCTCAACAGTGGCAACCCCCAACAATATGCACAGCCAACTGTAGCTACTCAAGATCCAGGGGTAGCTGTTCTTTCTGTACCTGCACAGGCAGCCCCACAGGTACAGGGCCAGCAGAGCTACACCACTCTGTGGGATCCCACCACTCAACAGGCAGTCACTGTACAGACTCAACCAGCACAGCAGTATGCCCCTGCACAGCCTCAGACACAAACTGCTATCTATTACCAGGGCCAGCCATGCCAAACCATCTACAGCATCCCTGCTGCCTACCCTCAGACCAACACACCCGTCATACAGGTAGGGTAGTCTTTGCTGAGCCTTTGTCTTACTTTGAATTCATCTGTATGCATTAGGGGTGTAACGATACACAAAAATCCCAGTTCGGTACGTACCTCGGTTTTGAGGTCACGGTTTGGGGAACAAAATGCAAAACCTAAATTTGCTTATTGTTTAAACCAACAATTTATTGTAACATTATACAAACAGGAAAATAAAATAATTTCAAAGTGCTGCCTGGTAATAAGTTAAATAAAATGTTCTCAAATAAACAACAAATGTATGAAATATTCTAAAAAATAAATTCCTAGTAAAAAGCTTTTAACAAAACCTTTCCACAAGTAAAGAGCAGCACAACAGTTCCAGCATGAATCCCTGTTCAATTTTATTCAACCTTCCTATTTTTTGCCAGAAAAATTAATTTGTCCAAAACTGTCAGACACTTTTTTAAGATAATTAATGTTAAAGACTCCCTTTACTTTTGTACAATTTATTTTATTTTTCTATCTCTTTCTGTTAACTATTCATTTAATGTTTGTTAATATATCTTTTTAAATAAAGTTTTGAAAACAAAAACATTGTGGGAGAGGCAAAAAAAAAGAAAAAAAGAAGAGTAAACCCACCTTAAAAATATTTAGAACCACCAATAAACTTGATTCTTGATTTTTTTGGGGGCCATTAAAATTGACCATTACTTATCACATCTGCTCAAAGTGATGTTGATCAGTGAAATGTCCTGGTGGAGTGGGTGGCTGCAAGAAAACCTGGACCCTCTTGCCCCTTTCTGGAATCGGTTTGAGCCCTCTGCTTTAAATTGTCCGTAGGTGTGTGTGTGCGGGTGTGAATGTGTTTGTTTGTCTATACATGGCTTTGTGACAGACTGGCGTCCTGTCCGGGGTAAACCTTGCCTCACACACTATGACTGCTGGGACAGGCTCCACCCTCTGTGACCCCATCTCGGAAAAGTGGTTGAAGATTGAGTGTGTATGATTGGTAAAAGTAATAATCCATCCATCCATTTTTTCTGCTTTATCCTTAGTCGGGTCGGGTCGCGGGGGCAGCAGCTCAAGCAAAGCCGCCCAGACCTCCCGATCCACACACACCTCCCCCAGCTCCTCTGGGGAACCCCGAGGCATTCCCAAGCCAGCCGAGAGACGTAGTCCTTCCAGCGTGTCCTGGGTCTTCCCCGGGGCCTCCTCCCGATGGGACGTGCCCGGAACACCTCTCCAGCGAGGCGTCCAGGGGGCATCCGGAAAAGATGCCCGAGCCACCTCAGCTGGCTTCAACGTGGAGGAGCAGCGGCTCCACTCCGAGCTCCTCCCGAGTGACCGAGCTCCTCACCCTATCTCTAAGGGAGCGCCCAGCCACCCTGTGGAGGAAACTCATCTCGGCCGCTTGTACTCACGATCTTGTTCTTTCGTTCATGAGCCAAATCTCATGACCATAGGTGAGGGTCGGAACGTAGATCGATCGGTAAATCGAGAGCTTTGCCCCCTGCTCAGCTCTCTCTTCACCACGACGGTCCGATACAGCGACCGCATAACTGCAGACGCTGCACCGATCCATCTGTCGATCTCACCCTTCATCCGTTCTTTCTTGTTTTTAATGGTTTTGTCCCATTAAGATCCATTGAAATGTTTCTTCCATTAGTACGTGTTTTGTTTTATTGTAGATACCTTGTCTTTAAAATAAGGTGTCTACTGTGTGTGTGGATGTATGTGTGAACAACACACACACACACACACACACATATATATATATATATATATATATATATATATATATATATATATATATATATATATTATTTTTTTTATTTTTCCCAGTAATTCACACAATGCAGCATATAAAATATTTTGATACATGTCTGAAATGTCTGACTTGATTGTGGTCTGTTTTTTTTTTTTTTTTTTTTAAGGCGTACAGTGAGCCCACAGCCAGCTACCTGCACGGCCAGCCTGTGTACACTGGCCATCAGCAGGGAGTGGTGCTGCAGCAGGGAGGGACAGTCACAACTATTGTCACTTCCCAAACTGTCCAGCAGGTACTGTACCATGTATACACTCCATTCAGTATCTAAATATTTTTAAGAAGACTGGTTTGTGTAGATTTTGTGATTGATAACTGCAACCAGAATTAGCCACCATTCTTGAAGAGGGAATTTGCCCAAGATGAACGATAATCAACCAGACCTGGATCTCTCTGAGTCAGGAACGTGTTGGACTAGTAGATAACTAGTCACGTAACACACATGATAATTTTTGTCATTATATGTGCATTTATTTTTGAGTTTGTGATTGATGATGATAATAATAGATTTTAGTTCATAAGTCTTAAATATTTCAAACCAAATACATTCTTCTAAATGAATGTAATAATGGTTTCTCTTCCGTAACAAAGCAAAAGGGTGTCAGTTTGTGATGTACGTAATGGTTTGTAATCACAGGCACAGACTGGGCAGGATACTTGACTAATCAAAAATTAAGATAATACCTTGTGTGACTTGCAGAGTGGACAATGGAAATTCTCAGTTAAAAATATAAGCTGTTATAAATCACCAAATTTCCTTTGTGTTTGCTTGTCGACCATGATACTGATATACAGTAGTGTTCAGAGTAATACTAGTGCTATGTGACTAAAAAGATTAATCCAGGTTTTGAGTATATTTCCTATTGTTACATGGGAAACAAGGTGCCAGTAGATTCTCACAAATCCAACAAGACTAAGCATTCATGATATGCACACTCTTAAGGCTATGAAATTGGGCTATTAGTAAAACAAAGTAGAAAAGGCGGTGTTCGCAATAATACTAGGGCTGCCACAAACGACTATTTTGATAGTCGACTAGTCAACGATTATTTTTGCGATTAGTCGGCTTGGAAGCCACCAAGACACAACTCTGGAAGAACTTTTGACTTCTGTGAGTGAAGAAACTGGGAATAGTGCAACATTTTTAATTTTGTCATCATTTTACTTATAGTCCCAACTTTTTCTGATTTGTGGTTGTTTCTGCTGCATTTCTGAAATTACAGAACTGCTATAAAGAAAAGTGTGAACATTTTATTGTGTTTTAAAACTTTGTGGAGCAAATGTAAACACCAAACTCCTATAAAGAAGGAAAAAATACACAGATGTGCAGGAAAACTTAGATATAAACTGAACAGAACAATGCACGCTTATTTGACTCACCCTATTTTTTGTAGAAATAAACCAGAATAAAATAAGCGGTAACTCACTTTGAAATAATTAAAACATATAACTGCAGCTTATACAACCCCTGGCAAAAATTATGGAATCACCGGCCTCGGAGGATGTTCATTCAGTTGTTTAATTTTGTAGAAAAAAAGCAGATCACAGACATGACACAAAACTAAAGTCATTTCAAATGGCAACTTTCTGGCTTTAAGAAACACTATAAGAAATCAGGAAAAAAACTGTGGCAGTCAGTAACGGTTACTTTTTTAGACCAAGCAGAGGGAAAAAATATGGACTCACTCAATTCTGAGGAATAAATTATGGAATCACCCTGTAAATTTTCATCCCCAAAACTAACACCTGCATCAAATCAGATCTGCTCGATAGTCTGCATCTAAAAAGGCGTGATCACACCTTGGAGAGCTGTTGCACCAAGTGGACTGACATGAATCATGGCTCCAACACGAGAGATGTCAACTGAAACAAAGGAGAGGATTATCAAACTCTTAAGAAGGTAAATCATCACGCAATGTTGCAAAAGATGTTGGTTGTTCACAGTCAGCTGTGTCTAAACTCTGGACCAAATACAACCAACATGGGAAGGTTGTTAAAGGCAAACATACTGGTAGACCAAGGAAGACATCAGAGCGTCAAGACAAAACTTAAAGCAATATGTCTCAAAAATCGAAAATGCACAACAAAACAAATGAGGAACGAATGGGAGGAAACTGGAGTCAACATCTGTGACCGAACTGTAAGAAACCACCTAAAGGAAATGGGATTTAGATACAGAAAAGCTAAACAAAAGCCATCATTAACACCTAAACAGAAAAAAACAAGGTTACAATGGGCTAAGGAAAAGCAATCGTGGACTGTGGATGACTGGATGAAAGTCATATTCAGTGATGAATCTCGAATCTGCATTGGGCAAGGTGATGATGCTGGAACTTTTGTTTGGTGCCGTTCCAGTGAGATTTATAAAGATGACTGCCTGAAGAGAACATGTAAATTTCCACAGTCATTAATGATATGGGGCTGCATGTGAGGTAAAGGCACTGGGGAGATGGCTGTCATTACATCATCAATAAATGCACAGGTTTACGTTGATATTTTGGACACTTTTCGTATCCCATCAATTGAAAGGATGTTTGGGGATGATCAAATCATTTTTCAAGATGATAATGCATCTTGCCATAGAGCAAAAACTGTGAAAACATTCCTTGCAAAAAGACACATAGGGTCAATGTCATGGCCTGCAAATAGTCCAGATCTTAATCCAATTGAAAATCTTTGGAAGTTGAAGAAAATGGTCCATGACAAGGCTCCAACCTGCAACGCTGATCTGGCAACAGCAATCAGAGAAAGTTGGAGCCAGATTGATGAAGAGTACCGTTTGTCACTCATTAAGTCCATGCCTCAGAGACTGCAAACTGTTATAAAAGCCAGAGGTGGTGCAACAAAATACTAGTGATGTGTTGGAGCGTTCTTTTGTTTTTCATGATTCCATAATTTTTTCCTCAGAATTGAGTGAGTCCATATTTTTTACCCTCTGCTTAGTCTAAAAAAGTAACCGTTAGTGACTGCCACAATTTTTTTTTTTTTTTCCTGATTTCTTATAGTGTTTCTTAAAGCCAGAAAGTTGCCATTTGAAATGACTTTAGTTTTGTGTTATGTCTGTGATCTGCTTTTTTTTCTACAAAATTAAACAACTGAATGAACATCCTCCGAGGCCGGTGATTCCATAATTTTTTCCAGGGGTTGTAATAACTTTGAAAAATAACAAAAATCGGCCGCTTGTATTTTTATTCTGACTCCAGTTAATTTTAGTGTGATGAAGTCACACTTTAAGTCATTTTTTTCTCCTCATCAGTCACATTTTGTGCTTGAACACTACATTAAGCTTAAGATTGAACAAATAAATACCTTTGGAAAATAACAGCTGTTAAATTTCAGAGTTCTCACCTGCTTTTTGTGATCTGTGCCTCTGAACATCAGCTTCTCCACAGCAGGGTTTTTTTAACCTGTGAATGTGTAATTTTTCCTCTGTTCATTTATATATTCTCATTTTTTTTAAGGATGTTTGACTGTTTATTTCATCTCATGATCTCATAAATTCAGTATACGACGCGCACGTGGTGTGAACAGGATGGTGCCATCAGAAAAACACCGGTAGAGAGAGAGCAGAGAAAAGTAAAGGCAGTTCCACGTTTTTTTTTTTTTTTTTGTTTGTTTTTTAACATGTTCACTCCGGTTAAAATCCTCTCTCTCTGCTATGTGCTTGCTGTGTCACATGCACTGATGGTTCTCAGCAGAATGTAACGTCTCGTCCCTCCGTTCGCCGTCTGCAGCGAGTTGACTCCGCACGCGCGCGCACACCCCTCCTCCGGTAAACGGCGCATTTTAAACGGCTTTGAACAAGATGGCCCTGTTTTAATCGGCCGTCTTATCCAAATTTGAACATCCAAATGACGGCAGGACGGCTCGCTGCCTAAAACTATGAATTGAGAGAAAAACAAAGACTTAAATACTCGTAAAATAAACGACTCATCGACTAATAAATTAGTTGTCGCCGGTTTCATTAGTCGACGTTGTCGTGACTAGTCCAACAATTTTACTCTCATCAGTCCACAAAATATTCCTCCATTTCTCTTTAGGCCAGTTGATGTGTTCTTTGGCAAATTGTAACCTCTTCTGCACGTCTTTTATTTAACAGAGGGACTTTGCGGGGGTTTATGCAAATAAATTAGCTTCACACAGGCGTCTTTTGTCACAGCATTTACAGGTAACTCCAGACTGTCTTTGATCATCCTGGAGCTGATCAATGGGTGAGCCTTTGCATTCTGGTTATTCTTCTATCCATTTTGATGGTTTTCTTCCACGCATTGGAGATCATTGTAGATGAACAGCCTATAATCTTTTGCACCTGCATATAAGTTTTCCCCTCTCCAATCAACTTTTTAATCAAACTATGCTGGTCTTCTGAACAATGTCTTGAATGTCCCATTTTCCTCAGGCTTTCAAAGAAAAAAGCATGTTCAACAGGTGCTGGCTTCATCCTTAAGGGACACCTGATTCACACCTGTTTGTTCCACAAAATTGATGAACTCACTGACTGAATGCCACACTATTATTGTGAACACCCCCTTTTCTACTTTTTTTTACTAATAGCCCAATTTCGTAGCCTTAAGAGTGTGCATATCATGAGTGCTTGGTCTTGTTGGATTTGTGAGAATCTACTGGTACCTTGTTTCCCATGTAACAATAGGAAATATACTCAAAACCTGGATTAATCTTTTTAGTCACATAGCACTACTATTATTCTGAACACTACTTGTAGTTTATAAAGTTGAGAGCAAAATTGAGATGTTTATAGTCTGATTTTAGAGGTTTTTACTTGTCACCCATTGGATATTTAACATAAGGTTGGGGCTTCACCTCAGATGGATCAGAACGGTATGAAAAAGATTGAAGTAAATACAGAGGGTTTTTTTTTGTGTGAGAACGTAAATCAGGACCTCAGATTCAGACCACCAGGAGGCACTGTGTGTGTATGTGTGCGTTTTCTCCATGACTGTGCCGCTGCCTTCAACTTTCCCGTTGTCATGCTTTGCCTCCCCATCAGTTTCATGACGTAGGAGATAAAGTCAAGCAATATTTTTTTCAGTCTGTCTATAGGAGGGGGCTTGTCTGCATGAGATATACTATAATGAAGTTTTCAGTACATGAAAGAGCAGATATTGATTATCCTAGCAGGAATCAATCTATGATCAGTTTACAACCCCAGATGAGAAAAAGTTGTGGAGCAGGCCTTTGGACTAACCTTTTTTAGTTTAAGCACTCTCGTCACTTAGTGAAAATTTTATTAGTGCAACCAGAAAATTTAGGGGCATGAATCTTAAATTGACCTGCAATGCAATTTTTCAGATTTTCTCCCTACTTTAAATGGATTACTGGTAAATGCTTTGGTAATAAATTACCTTTTTCAGCCATAACATAACATTAACATAAGGCTTCTAGTGCACTTGGTTTTAGTGCGGAAGGTTCCCTGTTCAAACCCGACCCCTGCCACATTTCTCCATGTAATGTGGAGTGGTGTCTGGAAGGGCATCCGGCATAAAACTTGTGCCAATTCATCATGCAGATCTACCTTGGATTTGTTGTGGTGGGTCTGGCAACCCAGAGTGAAAACAAGGAAACAACCAATGGCACTTACTTTTTTTAATTTTTTGCACAGTAAAGTTTTAAGTGCCATTTGTAATTGTAACTCTGTATCATAGTGCTTGACAAAGGTTTCCCAAACTAATCAATAGTCCCTGTGGTTATATCGGCCAATAATGAAGGAGCATTCTTGATGCAGTGTTGTCTGAGGGATCGGAGGTCACGGGCGTTCAGCTTAGGTTTGTGCCGTTGCCACAATGAAATGCCTTCAGATTCCTTGAATCCTTTTAATAATGTTATGCACTGTAGAGGGAGAAATATGCAAACCCCTTCCCATCTTTGAGGATCAGTGTTTTTAAACATTTCAATCATTTTCTAGTGTATTTCTTGGTAAACTGGAGAGCCTCTGCACAGATACTGTTTTTATACCAAATCATGGTTACAATCTCATGCTTATATCACTTGTTCAAAATAAAATTATTTATTTATTTAACCTCATTACTAGCGTTAAATTGCCTCCATCCCAACTTTTTTTGGAATGTGTTACAGGCCTGGAATGAAGGAATGGATGTACGTTAACAAATGAATTAAAGTGGACTCAAAGAACATGAAATATCTTGAGTTCCTATTGTCTGCAGTGAAACAGAAGCCAAAGTAAATGTAAGAATCACCACGGGGGGTCATTTTCCATCCCTTCCAAAGGTTTTCTGATTTGGTGGTTGTACATTTAAGATGTAGTTATTGTTCAATAAAAGGGAGAAAAATTGTGATAATGTGCATGCGTTTTTTACTGGACAACATAATTTAACATCATATGGTTGTTTTCTCTTTGTTCCTTCTGGAATTGGGTGTGAGAATGTCTATTTGTGTGTTCTGCAAAAGGAAAACTTGAACCAGAGTCAGAGAGAGAATTCAGTCTGGAACTTTCAATTTGCTTTTCCTTCTGCCAAGGACAAGTTCTCCCCCAAAATTCTTCTCCTTTATGAGTTATCATGCACACAGTCAAGTAAGCAGAAGCGATCACATAACCTCCACAGTTCCTCTGTTCGTTGGCAGAGGTAACAATAAAATCTTTAAATCATCATCATTAAAGGGAATTATTGTTCTCCTGCTCGCAAAACCCTAACAGTGTTGCAGTTATGTTGAAGTGCAATTTGAGATGATTTGATTTTCCTGTTCTCTCTAGGATATGATTGTACCCAACAATGTGATCGACCTGCCACCTCCTTCGCCCCCCAAGCCCAAAACTATTGTCTTGCCTCCCAACTGGAAAGTGGCTCGTGACCCTGAAGGCAAGATCTACTACTACCATGTTGTCACCAGGTTTGTAGCGCTCTGTCAGCCAGATGTGTCTCTGGAATGGCTCTGCTTGTATTTATATGTTCTGTGGAAAGTTCCTAATCACATCATGGTGTTTCGTACCCAACAGCAAAGATGTGTTGATGATTATCTTGGTGTAGTTCCTTTATTTTATTATAGTTGTGGACGAGGCTCTCTGATGGTGAAGCTGCCACTGAATATGTTTCGGACTTTATTTACATCAATTACAAAGAAATACAAACAATATGGCACTCTATGGTAAATCTGCATGGAGTAGACAGTTCACAAAAACTGAGTGACTGTGCAAGAAGTAGAAGAGTGAGGAAAGCCACCCAGACAACCCAGAAGAAGTTATAGGCTTACGTGGCTGTGATTGGAGAAATTATACACAGTGCAAGCTTTTCATTTTGTATCACCCGTTATCCATCTTCATGGTAAAGTGGTATAGAGGAGGATTTTCTTAAAAAGAAGACCTGAAAGTTTAGCTACATGTTGCCACAAGGTACATCTGAGATGTAAGCCTGGATTTGATATTTTTTGGTGAAAGAAAATCCTCTGCTCTACTCCACTATGAAGCTAAGAGTAGTGATACAAAATGCACTGTGCACAATTTCTCCAATCACAGCCACGTGAGCCTATAACTTCTTCTGGGTTGTCTGGGTGTCTTGGTGGCTTTCCTCACTCTTCTCCTTCTTGCACAGTCACTCAGTTTTTGAGAACTGTCTACTCCATGCAGATTTGTCATACTGTTTGTATTTCTTTGTAATTAATGTAATTAAAGTCCAAAACATATTCAGTGGCAGCTTCACCATCAGAGAGCCTCGTCCACAACTACCACAAAAGACTCCAAGCTGTCACTGATATTAAAGGGGCAATACAGAGTATTAAGAACAGGGCTATGTAAACTTTGGATCAGGTTCATCTGGGTAGTTCTCTTGTCATTTTGATGTAAAAAGAGGAAACAAAGTTGTTTGACAATAAATGGCTTCACCCAACCACTAACCATGAGTGAAAGAAGTTTTTGTGTTGTCATTCATATTCTCTTAAAAATGGCCAAAAAAGCAAAAATTCTGCCAGGGTATGTAAACTTTTGAGCACAACTGTACCTCCTGGTGGATTTCATTGAAACGTCAAACAATGAAAGCAAATTATATGAGTATCTGCATTTGTCTGTTACATGTGTAAACAGACCTGTTGAATTCTTCAGTACACTGGTTGACCTGTTTGTAAATTTGTGTATTTCATCACAAAACATTTATTCCCACCTCTGTGTAGGATATAGCAAGCATGTTGGGGAGGCATTGTGCATCCCAAGTACACTGTGTTCTCTAACATTAGCCCTCTCCATATATCAGGCAAACACAGTGGGACCCTCCAACCTGGGAAGGCAGCAGTGACAACACTAGTATAGACCATGAATCCGAAATGGACCTGGGAACACCCACCTATGATGAAAACCCTTCGAAGGTGAGCCTTTAGTATCGACAGGAAAAAGAATACCACATTGTGATGTTGTTTGGTTTCCGGAATGTGTGCATGCATTTGTTGTGGTTGAAAATGCAACATGAGTGATTTTCAGCTGTGATCCTTGTCCCAAGGGAGAAATTCTCTCCTTCAGTGTGATACATATTCAGTGCGTGTGGTGATTCATGATTCCTTTCAAAATGGCTTCATCCGGTTTTTCAGAGATGGCGGCCTAAGGATAGGTCGTGCCCCAGTGTGCTCGTGAAACTTTTTACTAATACGTTAACTTATCCCAACTAAGGACTAAAAAGCCAAGTAGAGAGGTGATTACTAACTTGTAATGAGCATTGATAGTTATTTTCTGAGACTCCCAGAGATGCCACGCAAAAAGAACCAGGATGCTTCAGAGGAGCAGGTGCTTGAAGCTAATGTTAATGTGGAACAGCAGGCTAGCACCAGTGTGGACCGGGGCGAAATTGACGCCAGCTTGCATACGTGAAACAATGGCCGAGATGACGACCAATGTCATGAAAGCACTCGTTAAGCTGACACCCGTGTTAGAGCTTTTGAAAATACAAGGCGACTGGCTTGACTCCCATGAAAATAGGCTGAATGAGTCGGAGCAGCGCATCTCCACTCTCGAGGACGCTGCTGACCCGACTCGTATCAGATTGGCCTCACTGGAGAAGGCTGTGCTTTTTTTGATGGACCGGATTGATGATCTAGAAAACAGAGGGCGCATTCTTAACTTACCTGAGGATGTTGAGGGGATGAATCCTACCCTGTTTTTCGAACGCTTGCTTCCTGAGGTGCTGCACATCAAAACGAAAGAGGGGCGAATCAAGCTTGACAGGGCACATCGTGTCACCGGACCCAAGCCCTCTCCTACACAGAAGCCTAGACCTGTGATTGTGCGCTTCCACAAGTACCAGGATAAACGAGTGATGAATGCTTCTTGGGATATTAGACGGAATGGTCAGATGGTGACGCATAAAGGCGCCACTGTAATGTTTTTTCCTGACATGTCAGCCGCTTTGGCTCGTAAAAGGAAGGGATACGACGCGGTGAAGAAGCGACTCCGGGCACTCGGCGCTGCTTACAGGCAATTATACCCAGCTCTACTATCGAGCAAAGTGTTCAACAGCCCAGAAGAGTTTCAGCACTTCATTGACTCACTAGAGCTCCCTGTGACCAGCAGTGAGTGAAGACGTGACACAGGCTGCACTGTGGGACGAATACTTACTTTTGTTTATTTTTCTCTCGCCTGCTACCCAACATTGAGTGAGTACATTGACATAACAACCTTACTGGCATTTATAATTAGTTTGGACACTGAACATTGGGATAGAAAAGTTTAGTTTCCTGGCATCCTGGGCTGATGCGTCTTGTTGTCAGGGATTCCACTCACTCGATCTTCTCTTGTTCTGAGAGGAGGACAGTGTTAAGTTTTACGCGACATGTACCTTAAGTACATAGTTATTTGTTTTAAGTGTTTGTTCTGTTCTTCTTGGCCATATTCACAATGTCAATTTATGTATGTTTGTGATGGAAATTGACAGATACCCCTGTGTTTTTTGTTTTTTAGCTATTTTTCATGTCTGGCTTAAAACTGTGCACCTGGAATGTTAAAGGGATACATACACCTGTTAAACATAAGGTTTTGAATTACCTTAAGAGAGAGGGAGCGCAAATAGCTTTACTACAGGAAACACACTTGAGTGACAGTGAGCATTTAAAACTACAGCAAGGAGGTTTTGGTCAGGTTTATTTTTCTTCTTTTACATCAAGAAGTCGAGGTGTAGCCATTCTGATACAAAAAAATATTCCGTTTAAGCTCTTGGACTGCAAAAAAGATTTAAAGGGCTGTTATGTTATCTTAAGGGGACTTGTTTTTGGTGAGGAAATCGCAATTATAAACATTTATAATCCACCTGGCTACCCCAGAGACCTTTTAATTTCAATCTTTTCAAAAATTGTTGATCTGGGAGTCAGACAGACTCTAATAGGTGGGGATTTTAACTGCCATCTTAACCCCGTATTAGACAAATTTCCAGCTGGTAAGACATTGTGTCCCCCCCCCCCCCCCCCCATGTTAAACGTGTTAATGCCTTTTGTGAAGATATAGGTTATGCAGATGTATGGCGGGCACAACACCTCACAGAATTTTCTCAAATGCTTCTCAATCATCTACAAGGATTGATTATTTTTTACTTCCAAAATGTCACCTCAACTCTGTTATTTCATGTTCTATAGGCCCAATAATGGTTTCGGACCATGCAGCTGTGTTTCTGCTGTATAAATTTTCAAACCCAATCAATCAATCCAAACACTGGAGATTTAACCCCTCTCTTTTAACTGACCAGAGGTTTCTATCGTATTTTAGAGACAAATTTGCCTTTTTTCTTACAACTAATTCAAACTCCACTGACAACTCCTCACTGTTGCGGGAAACCTCCAAAGCATTTTCTCGTGGGCTTATAATATCATATACATCTACTAAAAGGCGTAAGCAAGCTGAACAAAGGAAGATTCTTGAATCTAAATTAAAGCGTGCTGAGGGAAAATGCATACAAAGCCCAACTGCTCATAAAATTAAATCGATATCAGTGCTTAGAGGTGCCCTAGACACATTTTTGACAGGTGAAGCTCAAAACCAAATTATATTCGCAAAACAAAAGCTATATGAATTTGGTGATAAAGCACGAAAATATTTGGCATATTTAACAAAGAAAAAGGCAGATTCACAGTCTATTTCCTCTGTAATAGATCATCAGGGTTATCAAACTTTTGATACATTAAACATTAACAATACATTTAAATGTTTTTATGAAAATTTATATAAATCCGAAGAACCACCTGATGGTCTTGAGAAAATGGATGCCTTCTTTTCTTCCCTGACCCTTCCATGTCTGTCAGAGGAGCAGAGAAGATCTCTCAATGCCCCAATTACTTAAAACAAGCTACTCGGTGCTATTAAAGGATTGCAATCTGGTCGATCCCCGGGCCCAGATGGACTAAGCGTAGAATTTTACAAAGAATTTCACGATATTTTGATTGATTCTCTATTGAATATGTTAAATGAGTCACTTGTTAAGGATGTACTACCCCACTCATTGAGAGAAGCAAACATTTCTCTTATTTTAAAAAAGATAAACCTCCTGAGGACTGTGCATCATATAGGCCAATTTCGCTCTTGAACGTAGATTTAAAGATTCTATCAAAAACTTTGGCCATACGACTTGAAAGGTTGCTACCCATCTTAATTAATGAAGATCAAACTGGATTTATAAAGACACGCATGTCTTACAATAATATTCGGCGGCTCCTTAATATTATTCAGTATTTTCACCAACACTCGAGAAGTGGTCTGGTGCTCTCTCTAGATGCTGAGAAAGCGTTTGACCGCAGAGAATGGACATACTTATTTTACATCTTACATAAATTTGGCCTAGGAACTACTTTCATCAATTGGTTCACATTCTTTATAAAAACTCTCTCAGCAGTCATCACGAATGGCTTGCGCTCTCCTTACTTTCCTATATTTAGGGGAACTAGACAGGGTTGTCCCCTGTCGCCCCTGTTATTTGCTTTGGCGATGGAGCCTCTGGCGGAGGCCATCAGGACAGATCACAACATCAGTAGCCTCAAAATTGCAGTTAGAGAGCACAAGATTACACTCTACGCAGATGATATTTTGGTGGTTGTAACTGAACCTGTGGTGTCTGTCCCCAGACTGATTGAGAAAATTGAAAGTTTTAGCTGTTTTTCTGGCTACAAAATAAATTTGAATAAATCTGAGGCAATGCCCCTGGGCACTCTGCAACAAATACCTACTGACCCATTCCTTTCAAATGGTCTTTAGGCGGTTTTGTTTATTTAGGAATACGTGTCACTCCTACATTTGAACAGATGTATAAAGCAAATCTGCCTCCTACTCAGTCGTATTCGGTTTGATTTGGAGAGGTGGAACAGCCTCCAGATCTCTTGGTTAGGACGAATAACACTACTGAAAATGAATGTTCTCCCCAGGCTGCTTTACCCACTACAAATGTTTCCAGTTGTGCTGACCCGTAAGGTGATTAAGCAGGTGAATGGTTGGCTCAGCTCCTTCATATGGTCCAAAAGAAAGCCCTGTCTCAAATTTTCTGTGTTATGCCGACCAGCATTGGAGGGCGGCCTAGATTTGCCCAATATTAGAAACTATTATCTTAGTGCACATTTGCGCACAGTAGTGGAATGGGTGCACAACAGACCAACCTCACGTTGGATGGACATAGAAAGTACCATGTCTAATTCTCCGTTGACAGTTTTGTTTCTCAAAAAAATCAAATCCTTAAAATTTGCTTGCTCAAATCCCATTACTGTGGCCACATTAATGGCATGGCGGTCAGTAAGAAAACTGGAGGGTAGGCTTAATCTGACTTCTAACTTCACTCCTTTGTGTAACAATCCTGAATTCTTGCCTGGGGTAACTGATGGAAGATTTCAGATTTGGGCACAGAAAGGCCTATCCAGTATACAAAATCTATTGGAGGAGCATGTGATTATGTCATTTAATCAGCTAGTTGAGAAATGATATCTCAAGGAGAGACTTTTATCAATACCTCCAGGTAAGAGACTTTGTCAAGAAAGATACTGCAGATTTAAAGTTTGGGAAAACATCAGACTTTGAAAGACAAATTTTCCTCACAGGGTCACCTAGTTCTATAAAAGTGTTTTATAATATTCTAAAAGACTGTACTACCACAGACACATCTTGCCTGAAGGGACTTTGGGAGAGTGAGCTTAACTGTTCGATTACCGATGAGGAGTGGGGAAACAACTTGGAGTAATGCAAAAACACTGTGTGTCTGTAATAGGGTTAAAGCTACTCAGTTTTTAATTCGTCACAGAGCCCATATTTCACCCTTTCGGCGCAATAAATTCAATTCTAGTTCCTCCCCAATTTGTTTAAAGTGCAAGACTGAAACTGGTACCCTCACACATTGCTTTTGGACCTCTTCAAAAGTGAAACAATTCTGGAAAACAGTTGGCCAAGAACTAAATAAAATTTTATCTGTTGATTTGAACAATAACCCTAAATATTTACTTCTTGGTGTGGTTGACCTTGTTGTACAGGGGAAGTATAACAGGAAATTGTATAAAATGTTGTCCTTTTGTGCTAGGAAATGTATTTTGGTTAATTGGATCTCAGACCAGACTCTGTCTTTGACTCAATGGCAGAAGATGATCTTTGGCTTTGTTTCTTTAGACTATTTGACATGTCGGCTGCATCATAAGGACAGTGTTTTCAAAAAGACTTGGGAACCTTTTCTGAAATATGCTGGACTTGAGGTTTCAGCTATTATGCACAGAGCAATTTCATTTTAAATTGGAAGTATCTCTATTTGTTAGGTGAAGAGGCCAATGTTCATGTTCTTTCTGTTACCCTTCTATTGTGTTGTTTTATTCTGTTTAAAATAAAACCAATAAATATATATGGAAAAAAAAGGTTTCATCCACATCTCCACAATGACATGGGTTTGATGTCGTCCCACCTTCTATTCTGCTGTCTGTCCGTTAGCCTCAAGGCCATTGGGGGGGTGGGGTGGCTCAGCTCATCTCCTCTTCCGCTGCCTCGTTTATTTTCCCCTTTCATTTTTATCCTGCCTTTGAGGATAATGAAAGCCATCTGGTAGACCTCGCACTCATTTAGTTGTGGTTTCTTGTGTTGTAGTCCAACTACACAAATGTCCCTTTTGTCTCTGTTAAAAAGATGTAAGGGCTTTGGAAAAAGAACGCATCAATACTGATCCGTGTTTTTCACGAGACCTTTCCTGCCAAAAGCAGCTACAAGGTCATGGATCATTTGCCAGCATGTTTTTAGTTTGTGGTTGCGTCCAGATCTCGCCCTGGAATCCGTGTTCTGTGTTCTCCACTTGTAATCCTTTGTGTGCCACAGTTTTTGAGATTCCTGTCCTTGGCACTCAGGGTGTGTCTTCTGTGTACTTGCCTTTGGTTTTGCTCCACTCTGCTGCGGTCAGAACAGTCAGCTGTTGCCTGCTTGCATTTGTTGTTGAAGCTGGGGGGGAGGGGTGTGCAGAGAGGCAGACCAGGATAGTCCCACATTGTGTGGATCTTGTAGAAGCAGCTCCTGTTTGATGCCTACTTTTCTGCAGCCACTTAGGATGTTTGAGTCAGTGTGCAGGTGGGAGAGCACTTGTTTTTATTTGTAGAAAATCGCCCTGCCAGTGCCGGAGTTTGTCAATGTGACATTCTGGAGTCAAAACAGCTGAGAAGTGTGAATGAGTTTGCGAAGGGTTGCTCTTTACGAAGCCAAGAGTGTTTATTTGAAACAATATTTCTTCCTGCTGTTGTTACAGTTCTCCACTAAGACGGCTGAAGCAGACACTTCCAGTGAACTGGCTAAAAAGAGCAAAGAGACATTTCGCAAAGAGGTGAGCCATCTCCTCAGAAAGCATTCCTCTGTCATTTAACATGGCATGTTCTACAACCGTCCAGACCTCGACACTTTCAACAGTTTCTCAGCGATGCTGTCGTCTTCATCAGTACACAGTTTATTTACTGTGTGCTGCCATGAGGCCAGAAGGAGGGCTGTAGAATTATACTCTGTCTGTGGCAGCAGGTGTCCGTCGCTATTTACGAGGTCTGTTAGAAAATTATCCGACCTTCTTATTTTTTTCAAAAACCTGATGGATTTGAATCACGTGTGCTTGCATGAGCAAACCTTGAACCTTCGTGCATATACATGAATTTTTTCACGCCTGTCGATTGCGTCATTTGCTTGTAAGCAGCCTTTGTGTGAGGATGGGTGTAGTCTCTCGTCGTTTTTTCTTTGCAAGGAAATGGCGGAACGACTGGAGCAGCACGACTGCATCAAATGTTGCCAGAAACTGGGCGACAGCCAGGTGGAAACCATTCGGATTATTCAGACGGCTTTCGGTGATGATGCTATGGGCATCACACAGATTTAAGGAGCGGTACAACTGGTTTAAAGGCGACCGCACAACGGTGGAGAGCGAGCTACGCTCTGGTCGGCCATCAACATGCTGAAATGACCAGATCATTTCCAAAGTGAACGCTGTGGTGATGTGGGACCGTCGTGTGACTACCCGAAAAATTGCGTAAGAGGTGGACATCAGCAGTTTTTCGGCACATTCTACTGTGACAGAAGATTTTGCCATGAAAAAGTTGCAGCGAAATTCATGCTGATGGCTTCAGCACGAAGCTGATGGCGGAAGAAAAGCGCCACCGTGTTGAAGCCTCACTGGACATGTTGTGAGATGCTCATCTCTTCCACCATTCAGAAGATTCAGACGGCTTTCGGTGGCTTTTCAGTCGTGTGACTATCCGAGAAATTGTGGAAGAGGTGAGCATCTCACAACATGTCCTGTGAGGCTTCAACACGGAGGCGCTTTTGCTGCGCCATCAGCTTCATGCCGATGAATTTCGCTGCAACTCTTTTACTTTTCTAATAGACCTCGTGTATATGTATATACACGTAGGGTTTTTACTAAACTTATTATTACTACCAGTGGTGGGTACAGCTAAACCTAAACATGAGCTTCAGCATTCATCTACGGTGAAGTTGAGAGAGAGTGCTCAACTGATAGACCAGTAACACATTTAATTGAAGCTACTGCTAACTTTTGTTGCATCACTTGAGCTTTGGCTTGGGTTTTTATTATAAATAGAATTTCATGGAAGCTTAAAAATGGAGGTTACCAAAAAAGGTTTAGCATGCCAACATCAGATGATCAAGATGTACATGAACAAGTAAGGATTAAACGAGAAGCCGTGCATTATGCGGTTTGAATGCATGACGCGGAGTCTGAAACACACTGCATTCAAGTGCATTCAAACCGTATAATGCACGGCTTCGAGTTGTTTAATCCGCTTATACCATGGTCCCACACAGTGAGCTAACACGCAAATATTTAGTTAACAGAACTTGATAAAAATGTGTGAGTATTTGGGACTATTTTATGTTTTGTCTCTGATGCGCTTACCGAGTCTGTGGGCTCGAGCCGCAGCGGGCCACTCACACCGCCACTCCTCTCTGCTGTGTCGCACTGTGACAAACTCTGGCAAACAGGTCCAGAAACTACGCTCGCTGTTTTGATACGGAGCGCTCGGCCGCCCGCAAGGATAGCACCATTCTCTTCTTCTTTCCCGTCTTCAATCTTGTCCAGTTCGTCCAATGTTAAATCTTCACGCCGTTGCTTTTGCTGTTCTTCTCGTCTGCTCTCCTCCTCTTTCCATTCCTCAAACGTTTTATTTTGGCCAACAGTATTAAAATTCACTTGGAAATCCATGTTTTATTGCGTTTCTGTCATTCACTTGTCAAAACACAGCTGATCTGCGCCAACTGATTTGTGTGTTGCTATGGTGATGACCAGAGCGGAGTGATTATAACAGTGACTTAACTCGCCGAACTACGTGTGTGTATACGAAAATAATGCATGCCAGTTAGACATGGAATTCTCGCTGACCATGGTATAAATTAAATTAAATGGTAGATCCACTCAACATAGTTTATTCAGTGTGCAGAAAGTATTAAGCTAATAAGTATTCAGAAAAAGTAAACAAAAAAAAAAAATGCACATGGAAAATAATTTTAAAAATGTAATTACATCATTTACTCTGGCTTGACCTCCTGCTCCTCTCCGAGGTGATGCTTGTTGCCGGTAAACAACCCAGTCCAGTCGAAGATTCAAGCTTCTCTACTATGGTACACAAGGTGCCAGTTTTGGTTATTGCATCAGTTTATAAACTCGTACAGGAACAAAGCTGTGATGTACGAGGTCTATTAGACAATAAACCGACCCTTTTATTTATTTATTTTTTTTAACTATATGGATTTGAATGACGTGCGATTCCACCAATCATGCTTGAACCCTCGTGCGCATGCGTGAGTTTTTTCACGCGTCGGTGACGTCATTTCCCTGTGGGCAGGCCTTGAGTGAGATGTGGTCCCGCCCTCTCAGCTGAATTCCTTTGTTTCACACGCTGCTCCAGATGGCGCGCGTTGCTTTATCAAACTTTTTTCTGGACCTGTGAGGAATATCCGAGTGGATACTATTCGAGAAATTAAGCTGGTTTTCGGTGAAAAGTTTAACCGCTGATGAGAGATTATGGGGTGTTACTGTCGGTGTAAGGACATCCCACAGAGCAGGACGTCCTGCAGCGCTTCCAGGCGCCGTCGTCGGCCTGTTTCGACCTGAAAACATCCTAATTTAAGGCTTAATTCACCCAGGACGTCGTGAGAGAACAGAGAAGATTCAGAAGAGGCCGGCATGAGGACTTTATGCGCACATTCCACTGTTTAAGGACATTTTTTAATGAAAGACGTGCGCGCAAATTTGCCGAGTCGTTTCCGTGACAACTCGGCGAATCTGTGTGCGCCGCGACAGGAAAAACACCTCCGTGTTGAAAACCATTTGTAGAATTCAGGCGGCTTTTGATGGCTGTCAACAAGTAACTGAGAAATTGTTTAACAGCTTGGGCATGTTCCAACTTGCCCGTTAAGGTTTCCAAGGGAGGTGTTTTTCCTGTCGCGACCCCCCGCGGTCGGGTCCGGCCCGACATGCGACTCTGCCCGCACGTTCTTTCATTACAAAATGTCCGTTAACAATGGAATGTCCGAATAAACTCCTCATGCCGACTTCTTCTGAAAGTTCTCTGTTCTCTGACGACTTCCTGGGTCAACAGAGCCTGAAATGTGGAAGTTTTTAACTTGAAACGGCGAGATGCTGCCGCCTCGAAGCGCAGCTCGCCGTCAGGCACCGTGGGCCGTCCTTACGGCGACACTTACAGACCAAAATCTCTCATCAACCGTTAAAATTTTACCGAAAACCAGCTGAATTTATCGAATGGTGTCCACTCAGTTGTGCCTTACAGCTTTGAAAAAATTTTGATCAAACAAAGCAGCAGTCTCTGAGTCATTCCTAAACAATGAAAAAATCGACGAGAGGGTGGGCCACTCCTCACTCAGAGACTGCCCACAGGCGAATGACGTAACCGACAGGCGTGAAAAAACTCTCGCATGCCCACGAGGGTTCAAGCATGTCTGATGTAATCACACGTGATTCAAATCCATATGGTTTTTGAAAAAAATAATAAGGTCGGATACTTTTCTAATAGACCTCGTATATATTTAGGGGTTGGAAATGTTTTTGATGTTGATCTTTTGTTTTTTTTTTTAATTGGTGACTTAGTTAGCTGAACAAACTTTAGTGGAAGGTAATTGGTCTGCTAATAGTTTTCGGAGTTAGCTGAAAAGCTAACCTGCTTAGCTTTGCTAATGAGCTGTCACTTGATTAACTGAACTGTGTCCACCACTGCTTGTTACTCAATGAACCAGGTTTCACAGAATGTTGAAGTTCGGAGTAATTTTGGTCCCATTGGTGTTTGGACAGAACAAAATATGGGACCACATGGCAGCACGGTAGCTTAGTGGTTAGCACTGCTGCCTCGCAGCAACAAGGTCGTGGGATCGCTTCCCGCCCTTTCTGTGTGGAGTTTGCATGTTCTCTTTGTGTCTGCATGGGTTCTCTCCCACAATCAAAAACATGCTTATTTAGGGCCTGCTTCAACCTACTTCCAAACACATGCTGATTAGGTGAACTGGTGACTGACTGTGTGAATGATTTTGTCCATGCAGTCGATGGCTGTTGTTGTTGTTCTGCAGTGTGCTGCCTGAAAGGCAAAACATCCTTGTGTGCAGGAACAGATGTTCAAATTATTCAGTTGCTGTCATTCAGCAGCACGTTTTGATTTTTGGCGAAGACCTTTTATTTGTATTTGCTTGAAATGAACATGATTGCTAATTTTATCTCTGGAGCAGAAGATCGACAGATAAAAGCTCAGTGTAGTGACCTCATTGTGTCAGCCCTGGAATAGACTGGGATCAGAAAATGGATGGATGGATGCAGAACAACAGACTGAATGAGGACATTTCCAACATGGAAAAATGTTTGCTTTCTTATGGTGTTGGGGTGGAGCCAGGAAACTCCCCCAGCAGCGTTATGTGTTCTAAGGAATGCCCATGCATCTTTTTTAATACTCTTTCCTTTCTTTTTAATGAGACTTTATTTTTCCATGTATGCTATTCAGATGTCGCAGTTCATTGTGCAATGCTTAAATCCTTACCGGAAGCCAGACTGCAAATTTGGACGAATCAGCAACACAGATGACTTCAAACACCTGGCAAGAAAGGTAAAAAACAAAAGTCACATTAAATTATAATAATAAATCAGAGCACAGTGAAATTATGCTTTTGATTTGAAATGAAAGAAGTTTCTATGTTTCCCTCAAACCAGAACTGTTTCCCACGATCATGTAAACAGTTGTTTTATGCTCTCCAGAACAGACGTGGAACATGTTGTCCATGTAAACATCATCTTGAGCCTCTGCTTTTCTAAAAGCTCTGTTCAAGCATTCAAACAGCAGTTCTTTGAAGGACTGTCTTTATTTTTATTTTTCGTTTGGGTCCTGTGATTGTGTAAGTTTGTATCAAGTGCCACTTTTCCATCTCAGTCTTCTGAGCTCATTGGCACAATAAACACATGCACCATACTGCCTTCACTCCTTTGGAGTTTGATTTATTGTCTTAAATTACAAACGTCAAAAGCCACCAAAACAGAATTTGCCATCCAGCTACTGCGCCACGTCCGAGACATCATAATTATAACAGTGACTGTCGTCTGGTGACGGGAACCACGTGTAACCGTTTCTCTCTCTCTCTTTCTGCCGTCTCTGCTAGCTAACGCACGGCGTCATGAATAAGGAGCTGAAAGCTTGCAAGAATCCCGAGGACCTGGAGTGTAACGAAAATGTGAAGCACAAGACCAAGGAGTACATCAAGAAGTACATGCAGAGGTTTGGCTCCGTGTACAGGCCCAGGGAGGACACGGACGTGTACTAGAGGCCAGCGCAGCTGAAGCACAGATCAGCCCGCTGTATTCACTCCTTCCTGTGGCTCAGTGCGGCCCGCGGAGTTGTTCCTGAAACGTATTTATGAATAATTGCACTGCTCGGCAGGACGCCGTCCTGGCCCCGCAGCGGGCAGATGGACTCAGAGACTTAAGTGTCGTCTCAAGATCCAAGACATGAAGGATGACACTGAGGGGTGCTACAGATACTGATGATATTTTCACTGTTTGATTTTTAGTCTCCCCCCCCCCCCCCCCCCCCCCCCACACACACACACACACTTGAGGCTTTTAAACCTTTGCTCTATGATTCGCCCCTTTGTTTTTGGTTACTTTTACTAGTGCTGAATCAGGATTACTCAGCAGAATTAAGCTAGGAATTATTTCTGTTAATGGATCTAACTCACAACAGCCCACCTCTAACCCCACCCCACCCCCACTCAGCCTGTTTTGTGTGTTTAATCGTCCTGCCACTGAGTCTGTATCTGGTGCTGCTTTTAACTGGGCTGCGGAGGTCTGAGCTGCCCCTCCTCAAACCCCGACTCCTAACCACATGACTGCAGAGGCGCTGTTGTTTTTTATGAATGCAGGCTGCGGTCAGGCCGCTTATCCTCATGGAAATTCCTACATTTTTTTTTTTTTTCTTTAGGTATCCTGGTCCAAGAAATGTCACGATGACCTTTTACTCATATTAAATAAATACACTGAGGGATCAGAAGATGTAAAATAAGTTGGGAAGGTCAGTGATCAATATTTCCATGTCTTTTTATTAATTTATGTGTAATAGGGAGCAGGATTTAAATACTATGTTTGATGTGCTTTTTTTAAAGCTATATATAAAAAATTTCCCTGTATCCCATCGAGCACCTCTCCCGATTTTTACTTGCCGTTTTCCTCACTCTTCACACGGATGATCTTGAAGGTGAAGGTTACGTCACTGCATTTTTAACAGTTGCTGATTACATAATCTTTGTTCCACAGTGAGTCCTGGTTAGACTGTAGAGACGTTTAGGCTGGCCTTGTTTTGCTGTCAGCCGCTCAATTTCTAAAGTAGTTTCTGTAGCATTTGATCATCTGTGATCAAAATCAAATCTCATTAAATTTGCATTAAACAATGTTAAACCATATGTATAATTGCTTTATATGTGAATATATTGAATAGTAGTTTGGGGAATGTTTAAATAAATAAAACACTTTGTAAAAGGCCTATCAGTTCATGGTTTAAAAAAAATGTAAATAAATGTAATATTACCAAAGCTGTACAAGAGTAGGGTCAGGGAGGATCACGATCCCTCATCTGCACCAGCTCGACCCTCCAGATACAGATCCAACATCATACTGTCAAATCCAGTGCGCCACTGGCTCATAAAAGTTCTCTCTGGTTCTACCTTTTTCCACTTGGGGTTACCACAGCAGCTCTGGTCATGGTGGGGTGGGGTGGGGGGGCTCATTTCCATGGTTTTTATCATTTGTAAAGAAGTAAGATTTCACCTAACTCTACTGTAATTATTGTGTGTAAGCACATTGTCATACGAGTGTATAAACATTTTAAAATAAACAGTTTTTTTGTAAAAAGAGATCCTCTTTCTTGATATGGAGGTTATTTCCGTTGGAAAGTATAAATTTGACCGACGGCCGAGTCGACACCCAATTCCGTTTTAGACACTGGTTTCCTTTAATACTGTGAACAGTGGTGACAGATGTTGAGATCCAGTGCCTTCATTAGAGATGTTAAGCAGCCTCTAAATATGGCGACCCATGACGAGCAGAAAGAAGGCTCTGCTGTGCTTCCCCCTTGCCTCTGTCCCAACCCCCTTGCAGTTGATGCACATTCCGCAGCCCCATGCTTGTGCGCTCCAGACCGCAGTTAAGCAGTCCCGCCTGGTGTGTGTGACGGCATGCAACACTGCCCTGGGCCATGCAGAATGCCTGCTCCCACTTAGAACTCAAGGCAAAGAGATCATTAACAGATTTCAGCGCAGGGGGAGCAGGAATCTGTGCGCCTCCTGAACATCAGTGAGAAGAAACTCTTCCGCAGTATTTCAGCCTCAGATCGTTAACTCTTCATGAATTAGAGCGTCTGGGATATATACACACACAACTCATCAAAATATTTAAGTTCACTATGAAGTTGTTTCATAACACTGCTACAGAATGTGTACTTATTTGTTTCAATAAGTTTAATGCAGTTGTATATAATCAAAATTGAGTGAATTAAACTTACAAAAAAAGCACAGGTACACAGCTTGAAAACACGAAACACTAAAAATAGTTGACTGGAAGACTCAACATGTTCATGTGAGATTTTATTAATTTTCAAAATAATAAAGATAAGTTGGACAAGATGATGGACGTTGGCTGGATTTTAGTTTAAATGAAAACCCAAAAAGCTGAGTTTTAAGGTGTTTGTAATGACGTTTCTCTTCCTTTGTCATCGTAAATAAAATAAGCTATGGAAACCAAATTAATGTTGAGATATTTACAAATATCAGGAAGAGGGGAAAAAAAAATCTACAAAATGCTTTGCTTTTTGTGTGATCAAGTTGTAAACTTCACTGAAATATTTAATACATCTTCAGTTTTAATACTGAGCCCTAAAAATACTTGATGGCTACAGCAGTTAATTATTTATATAGTAGAAAAGGTCTTTTAAAGAAAGTTGTACTCTTTCAGCCACATGAACCCTTAAAGGTCCGGGACCCCACAGACACACTGAAAACAGAAGTTACATCATGTTGAAAGAAAAGGCTCAAAATTTTGACAGTAGCATTCTGAGAAGTGGCTGCTGAAGGTGTGACTCCTAAAATAACGTTCACATGCTGCCGACTTCAGCCATTCGTTGCCACTTCAGCCACTCTTTACAAGAGAAGAATAATGTTCTTTTCTGGGGTAACACAAATGTAACATGCTAAGTGTGGTAAATAGAAGGGAACTCAAATATCCATCACAAAACCTCCCTGGAATCCATCAATGTCCTTTTGTGAGGCTGAGCTGACAAAGAGCCTCAAAGGTTATGCTGTAAACTTGAAAAATGTCTGTTCTACAACTTTTCCAAGTTGCTCGGTTGAGTTTCCATCACACTTGTTGGGTGCATGTCTGTTGTTCCCAGAATCACCGTGAGGGGGCTTGTTTTGACAAACGCCAAAGTCACTAATGTCAAATGTCTAAATTTCCATTTCCCCCATGCTGATGTCCATCAAACGTGGCACACTTTTGTAGGTGGGTTGTGGATTTGCACAGACCACATCAAATTCACCAGAGGCCAATCACTGGGATCAAAACAGGTTTTTTTTTCCACTCAGACTCACAGTAAACATGGCACACCTAGGGATTTTTCCTGAATTCTCTAGCAAGGTCAAACTTGCCAAAGGTCAATCATTGGGATCAAGATTCCGTCTGTACCCCAGGAACCATCTTAAAAGAATTCATTTTGGCACAGGTCAGAAAGTTTGATTTTCACCCTGATTTGGACCAAATGTGGGACACACGTAGGTGGATTCCAGAATTGCCCTGGCAGGGTATGCCAGAGGTCATCTGAGTGAAGAAGGTCAAGGTCGTTTTGGTCAAATTGTCAGCCCTTACAGTTTTCATACCGACAGGTAATCTATTGTAATACAACAAACATACATTCTAAACACTATTGTAAATGCAGTGTTTGCCATATTTGGAGATCTGGGGCCTCGTGTACAAAGACTTGCATGGATTTCCTACTGAAACATGGCGTACACCAAAACCCAGAAACTGGTGTAAGCCCAAAAATACCCAGATGTACGCATGTGCGTACGCATGGACCCAAGCACGTTCCATTTGTACATCCCAATCAACGTGGAAGTGAGCACACACGCATGTGCACCAAGCTCTTCCTTTTTCACGCCCCTATTAAATATGCAAATTCATGAAAATAGGGCCCACTCCGTCAGATCAATCAACATGAACACAAAAAAATTACAGTAAGTGTGAGCTACAGATGGACATGATGTGGAGACAGGCAGGGATATTTTATTTGGTACCCCTGCAAACGTAGTAAGTATGAAATGGGGAAGATGTTAGTGGGAGCGTGTGTGTGAGGCTGCTGTGAGCTCAGTGCAGTGGCACGCACGCACACACACACGGAAGTTGAAAAATTAGGTGCGATATTTTTGTGCGTACGCACACTTTGTACAAGAGGCTCACAGGTGGAGAAATCTGCAGCTTTGTCCAGGTTTCTATGATGACCACTGCCCATAATTCAGAGGCGTCACATGGACGGTGTAAACAGGTCATTATTAGCAGTGAAACTGGCACAATGCAGATGTAGGACACCTTCATACAAACCATATAAAAAAAAACAAACACTGACATACACAGAGAGGAATACATCGGTTTTCACTCAGCGGCAAGTCTGAATTAAGTTGAGGCCACTGCGACAGTTTGATGCCTTGGCAGCAAAAGTCTGCTGCTATCAAAGTAGCTCCCAGGTCATTTCTTAGTTTCTTTAGTCCATATGTGTCTTCCAAACACAGCTCTCAGACCACAGACACCCCTTGCGCAGAGCATGTGAGAGCCGTTACCACATCGGACCTGTCAATGCGACTCAGTGCAGAACTCAGCAGTCCCAGAGTGGCGCCTTCTTTCTGGGCCCAGTGAGAGAGGAGAGTGTGTGAAGGGGCCTCTCCACGCCCAAACAGGTCCAGCTGTTCGGACTCGTAGCCCAGCGCCGCACCCAGTGCTTTCCAGCCACGGCCTCCTCCCTCCTGGAGGAGGTTCTCCACCTCCTCCTGTCTGTGAGGGGCCAGGTTGATGTAAAGACGGTTGTCCAGCTTGCTGTCCCTTTTAGCACCTGTGGAAATACATGATACATTTATACCAATGGACACCTTGTGCTTATGATTTATTTAAACTAGTTCTGCTGCTCAGATTATTATTACTATGTATTTATTTATTTTTAAACAAGCAGCAGTGGCTGCCGGTGATGACGCCCTTCTCCCATTTTAGTTGAAGGCATCATTCCTGCTTTGGGCTAAGTTAAAGTATTTCAAAGAAATATCAGCCTTAAAACTGGTGTCATTGACCATGACTGTACCTCACCTTTGCTGGGTTGACCATCCTGCAGACTGTGAGAGTCCAGAAAAACACCACTGTCACTTTGGAGTTTTTCGCCCTCTGGAGATGCTGCCAACTCCGCCGCCCGGGCCTTGGACAGAGCCTTCTTCTGTTTACATGAGTTCCAACTGAGCAGAGCACAGGAACACAGGGTCAACAAAACCACCAATACAAAATACTTAAATACTGAGATGCACAAGCAAAAAGGTTGATGCATGACTTTCAGTAGCCTGCATCCTGCCATGGTCAGCCTTGCCTCCCTTTCAGAGACTTTTACTCTTTGCCATTACATTCCAGTAACAACAAACAATGATTAAAAAAACTATCATGATCGCAGCCATCATGTTGTCTTACATGATACAGCACAAACTTTATGAAATTCCTCACTATGGAAATACAGAGTTTCTAATTGAGTATGGCAGCTACAGTGAACAGAACAGGAAGGTTCTGAGACGGGTGGGGAGGGCAGCTCAGCATGTGACTGGGATCACACCACCATCCTCAAAAGACATTAATGCTGACCAACCGCAACAGAAAACCAGCTGCATTATTAAGGACACGTCCCACCCTGGACACTGCCTGCAACCCACCTCCTCTCCCCTCAGGGAAGAGATACAGGGCCATCAAATGCAGAGCCAACAGACTAAGAAACAGCATTTTTCCAAAAGCTGTAAACTCTGCCCCCTCCCCCTCATTAACTGTAGCAGTTTGAACAGATTATTTTTACATGCACTGGCCACTTTCTGTTGTCTGCACTTTTAAACTGACATATGTAGTGTCTTATGAAGAGCTGCGAGGCAGATTTTCACTGTATTTTGTACAATGGCAAAGTTCTGTTCTATTATAGTGTTTGACATTTTCAATAATTTCCAACAAATAACATACCAAAAATAAAAGGCTTACTTGTCTTGAACATAAAAATAGGATATTGGCCTGAAGGCCTCGTGTCCCCAGTCACAGAAATGTGTCATCCCATACCCATTTGTGAGTGGGCAATATTTTCATGGAGCCGTGTGATAATAATGAGAATGTAACAAGGCAACTTCAAACTGTATTGTATTAATCACTGTGGAGACTAGCTAAGTTTTTATTGGGGTGACTACATTCAGAGAGAAAAACTCAACCGGGAACAATTTGTGTGCAAGTCATGATTTTATTGGTTTTGGAAGATGTGTGGAAAATGTGGAAATGTGAGCAAAAGGGACATAAAGGCTATAGTGCTGGAGCAAGAACATGACCTCAGTCTTCAAGGGATGCATCCTTGCTGCAAATGAAATACCTGGAAATGTGTATAGATGTCAGCGTTCTATTGTACACAGACTATTTTTGGCTCTGTGACCTTCAAAACTAGGTGAAGGTCATTCACCGTTTAACTTCACCTTGCTCCCAATTTGGTACACCTGTGTTATTACTTTGCAAAGCTATTGGGAGTACAGTGTTGGGGATATTTTTGTTCTTACGACGGTCAAAATGAGGTCAAGGTCAGTCATCACTGACGTTGGTCTGGAGCTTGAAGGGATGCATGTTTGCTGGAAATTTGATGAACCTGTCTGCATTCTTTGGAAAGTTATTGAGTACAGTCTTCATCGCACTTACACACTAGTTTTGGCTCTGTGACTGTCAACCATTGGTCAAGATCACTCATAATCAAACGTGGAATGTATCCCTGCTGCAAATTTGGTAAACTTGTCTCAAATCTATTAAAATTTACAGGGAGTATTCCTCCATTGGGGTGACTAGGGACAATAAAGGAGTCTTTTGTAGGAACTGACAGAAAATCTTTTAAAATTCAAGTTTGGACATTCTAAGTTTCAACAATGATGATACGAAAACAAATATTTTAGCAAACTGTTTTTATTTCAAGTTATACAGTTTTTAAATGATTATTTAAGGAACAAACAAGTTTCTGGGTTGAAAGTTTGTTATGTTGCCAAATATGGAAACATTAAGTATAGAAAGCTGTGGAATTGTTGAACAAATTTTAGGGGAAAAAAAGTTTTGTTTTGGAATTAGATGGACATGGTGTCGTTTAGTACAAAAACGTGCAAATTCCCACCATTTAACATAAAATAGTACAAAAGACCAAGTAGGAGGGTTCAAACAGCTGTTAGGTTCAGCGAGGGTGTGACAGGGTGATGAGTGTGACGTCCCTCCGTCTGCACCAAGGACAGGTGTGTGCAAGAATTTAGGGGAACGTTTACAAGATGGTAGTGAAACCAGCATGTTGTTCTGTATATTTTTACCTATTAACCCGGTTCTGCCTCAGAAAACAAGTAGCTCAAAGTCTGCGCTGTTTAGACTCTCACAGGAAGTTTGTGAGATAAACACGTCGCAAATGTGTTGATTCTGTGACGATTCTGTGTCAAGTGCTTATTCATTTCTGGAGCTCCTGCACAGCAGCAGCGGAGGCTGAGCAACAAAATGTAAAACAATCAATCAAAAGGGATCACCACCCTAGTCACCATTATGATGTCATACAGTACTCGTCAGTGAGAACTCACCATTTATAGGCGACATAGAGAAGCAGACCCAGCACCACGGCGGCCAGAACGGACACGTATGCTGGAATGTTGCTGCTGCCACCCTCGTCCTGTGGTGGGAACTTGGGCGTCCCAGGAGCAGGGCTGACCTCTTCCACGTCTACACCTGGCCTGTGAGGAGCTTCATGTGGCCCGTCTGAACCAGAGGGCCGAGAAAGGATGTGCAGCTTCTTATCTGTGAAGAATGAGAAACGTGTGACAGGCATACAGAGATCTGAGGAATTACAGCAGAAATGTGGACACAGACTCTCCATCAGTATCTGTGGATGCAGGAACGGGAGAAGACAACGGAGAAAAATTCATTCCAGAAAGTAAGAAAATGTCATTTTCAGAAATAAATGAGGGGAACTCTGAAGTTGCAGAGAAGTGAGATGACACTCAAACCACAAAGGCTGAGGATGGTCATATTTTTCATATTTCCATGATGGCTGACGCCGCCAGATTCAAGAGTCTTTTTCATTTTTATTTTTTTTTATTCAGTCATGTGCAGATTTTTTGTGGCTTCCAGAAGCTTTCAACAGCCACTGCAAAAAGATGACATAAGAAAATGTCTATACACACAAAAAGGATTCATACAGGACTGAGACATGCTGGAAGTCATCTTAACCAAAACCAGATCACACCTTTCCTAAAACAATGTATATGCAAAACTAGAAGGGCATGCAGAGAGTGCATACTTCTGTCAAGGATACACATTTGTCATCAATTTAAATTAACCTAAGAAATAGTAAGTCCCTTCGACTGCTCCCTTGTTTGCACTCTGGGTTGCCACAGCAAATCCAAGGTGGATCTGTATGTTGAATTGGCACGTTTTACGCTGGATGCCCTTCCTGACGCAATTTCACATTATATGGAGAAATATGGCAGAAATGTGGTTTGAACCGGGAACCTTCGGCACTGAAAGCAAAACACTCTAACCACTTGGCCACCACCCCCTTAAATTAACCTAAAACAAATTACAAATTTAGTCACCATCCATGTCGGGGAGGGGGTGGTGGTGGTAGTGGTGGGGGTGGGGTAGAGATACTTGTTCCACTAGATCTGGTTTGTTATCTGGACCAAAGTATATTTATGGACAGATAATGAATTGCTGACCTTTAGTCCTAATAAATGACCTTGTATCGGATTGCTTTGATTCCTTGATGGAGGATTTGTTTTTGTTGCTGTTCATTCCTTGGCTACTTGTCGCAGCATGTCCAGAGTATAACGTTAGCTTAGCACAACCTGGACACTTCTGAAAAAACGTCCAGGGATGCAGCAGCATGCAAGACAATGTTACAGGCTCGATGGAAAAAATCTGCATTTTTTTGGAAATCTTGAAAATCCCGCAAAGGTTAAATTAAGTGTGGCACAATGACAAATTATCCTGCTTCAATCACGGACACCCTCCATGGTTTTCCAAGGTATGGAAATTGTTTCAAACCATGACAATGGAGCTTTATTTCTGAACAAATAACTGATCCTGTTTGCAAGATAAAAGGAATCAGGATCATAGGTAAAAGTCAAGCTCCACCCCTTAAAGCAGATATAACATTAATTTTGGTCACCGCTTTCTTGACCCAAAGCCCTACAAATGCCAACGAATTTCATTTGCGATATCCAGCTGACAAACAAAACCAAGTCAAGTCTGGGAGCATACGCTGGTGAAATACTTCGCTGCATCCATGACACCACCGAACCATGTTTGGTCCTGGACGGCAAACACACAGACAGACAATTGGTCCATCCCAACTTTACTAACATAATCATCTATCTGCCGCAGCCGGGTCAAGCATGGGCATTCCCTTGGTCTTCTTCAGACACTGGGGTCCTCCCCACTCACGCACGCTGGATCACATACAGACAAACGCACGACATTGCCAATATATCAACGCAAAGAAAGACAAACTGTAGAAAAAAACAGCTGGCTGTCAAGAGATACGACATTTAAAAGTATACAAATTCCAACATGGCTATGATAAAGTCTAGATGATGCTCAAAAGATCACATGGTCACAGTTGCACAGACAGACAGAAGGACATCCTTATTCCAAAGGGCGACAGTCACACAAGAGCTCATCTGGGTTCCCTGGAGTTGTATTCCTTCTCCCAGCCTCGTTCTGTCTCCTTCAGCGGGGCGTGTTTGGGATCAAACACTTCAAGATACTGTGCCGGCCTCTGGGGGTCAAAAGCTCATGACATGTAGTGCCAGCATGTGCACAGAAGGTCTCCTAACTCCTGGAGAGCAGAGCCGTTTGGGGGCAAACAGACTAGTGGTCAGGGTCAGCCGTTTCCTCTGACCCTCAACTCTGAGTACCGTTAACTTATAGACATGTCGAGTTCATACCAATTGGACTACAGCACTTAAAATGGGCTGTTTCTTTTTCTGTTCACTGCTGGTGTTTGGCAGCTTGGAGGGTTATGGAGTGTTCAGAATGATGCAGGTGTTGACCACATGTCCTAGTCTCACAGACCCTGCTTATTGCTTTCTCTCCCTTTTATCTTTCACCATCTTTATCTTTCATTTGGTCATAAAAACCCTATGTACATTCCTGCAGGCCACTTCTTCTCCACCTTTTTTATATTTACATTCCCTTTTTATTAACATTGAGAAAGAGCAAACAACAGTCACAAATTTCCGACAACTAAGTCTAAGTTCTCGGCCCGTTTAGACTCCTCTCGCAAACAACCACCAGAAACCAAAATAGTTAAGCACCAGATCAGATCAAAATAAGTCACTAAGCTTAAAAGGAGAACAAAGATAAAATCCACAAATGCTTCAGTGTATACACACAATGAACATCAACTAAACTGCGTTTTGTGGTTTCCAGGCCAACGTGCTAAAAATGGTTTTTCGCTGGTGAGTTTAATGAATGCAATAGAACCAACAGGCACATGTAGTCTCCTTAAAGACAACCAGTATGAATACAAAAACAATCTAAGCAGTCACACAACGTAAGCTTGAGTTTGTCCCGTTTGAAGACAATCGGTCTGATTTATTAAGATCCCAGGTGAGTGTTAAGAAGTGTGGGCAGTACAGATTTTTGGGCGTTGGGGTGGAGACAGTTTTGCAGGTGACTTATGAAGACTAACTGTGCAAAAGCAAAAGTTGTTTTGCCAGCAAGAACTCAGTTATCATATATAAAAGTTTGAATTTTAAACTCACATTATTTAGCATTGTTAAGTTGGGAGGTGATGGCTCGTGGTTAACCTTTGGGCCTGAGACCAGAGAATCCTCGGTTCAATCCCCGCCTGAACGGAAAATCACTAAGGGCCCTTGGGTAAAGTCCTTAATCCCCAAGTTGCTCCCGGTGTGTAGTGAGTACCCTGCATGGCAGCACCCTGACATAGGTGTGTGTCTGTGTGAATGTGAGGCATAACTGTAAAGCGCTTTGAGCATCTGATGCAGATGGGAAAGTGCTACCTTTTAAGTTCTATCTGCTTAAAATCCAACTGCACCATACACCAACTGCTGCAGCAGACACAGAGACCCATTTCTGGTCACTGCAGCAGAGCGTGTAAGGGTACCCTGTCTCTCTTTCTCATACCTGTGCAGGAAAATCATCCATTGTAGTATCTGGGTCCAGACATGTCCTGGGCAACAGTGTTGTCACCAGCAGAAAATAGTCTTTGTGATGGAACTGAGGTGGTTGGACGACAAAGCATCCTTTGCTAGCTGGGCAATGTTTGGAGCTGTTTTGCATCTACTGTCTACATTAAACAGTTATTTGAAACAGATCATTTTTGTTCATGATTCCCCCTTAAATTATTTGTCTTAAACAAAATTAGCCAAAAAGTAGTCTTTCCAAAGCTAACAACCATGCTTGGATATACTTTTAAGAGAGGAAATAAGCCAATAATTAATTTCTCAACTGACTTAAAACATAAGCTGTGTAAAAACATCAAGAAGACCAGAGGATAATCATGTTTCTTTTTTATTTCCAAACATGTGTAGATGTACTGTTAAGTTGTACTTCAGGAGTGAATATGACTGTTGTTGATGCACATTAAGAAGGACGGTGCATTTTCCTGCTGATTCCTTGCAGATCAGCACTGTGTGCACAAATTTGTTTTCTTGCCAGAAATCTACTCAGTCCTGTGTTTGTGCTCTGAACAGCAATGACAGATGACAATCTGATTAGTTGATTTAGTGCACAACATGCCCGTGACTAATGTGGCGCATTGGTCTGGTGTCTTTGCAGCCAGCACCCAGGTTTGCACTAGCAATCTGCAGGCGCACACACACGTGTTACACAGCGTGTGCTATAGATCCTCAAGATAGGGCCATAAATTACCGACACACTGTTGGGTTGCCAGCAAACAGAAATTAACCTACAATAGGCACCAAAAAAAAATGCATCATGACTCTGCATTGACAAACATCACCTGTCTGCGTGTGACATCATCACTCGCTGGCAGATCTACACCGGAGACTCAAAATAGTTGTATTTTATACCAGTAAAAATATATACATAAAAAATAACTCCAATTGATACAAAAAAATTACTATTTTATTCAATACCCATCTGCAACAGTACTGAAACCAGCACTGCCGTCTCCGCCTCTTGCGTTGGTAATAAAAATGAATTCTTTGTGGTACAGATTCAACAAGATGTTGGTCAAAATTGACATGATGATGTCATGCAGTCTCCCGTTCAACCGGTCTACCCATTCCCCTCTGACCTCAACAAGGCATTTGCGTTCATACAAATGCCACTCACTGGATATCTTCTCAGTTTTGGACCATTCTCTGTTAAATGAAAATCCCACTGGATCAACAGTTTCTGAAATACTCAGACCAGCCTGCCTGGCACCAACAACCATGCCATGTTCAAAGTCACTTAAATCATCTCTCTTCCCCATTCTGATGCTCAGTTTGAAAGTTGTCTTCACCACATCTAGATGCCTAACGCCATCGAGTTGAGCAAATGAACAGGTATACCAGCTAAGTTAGTGGCTGGTAAATGCAGATCCATTGATTCTCTATATCCACTTACTCCAATTAAGGATCATGGGGGGGGGGGGCCCTGGACAGGACTCCAGTCTGTCGCAGGGCCACATATAGACATTAAAGTTTCAAATCCACCTAACCTGCATGTCTTTGGATGTGGGAGGAAGCCATCTTTACTAGGAACATACAAGTTGGTTTGAGGAATCTTTATATTTATTTATTTTTTTCACTACCTCAGACAACCTAAAAATATACCCCTCACCCCCAACAGTACCTACATAAAATACACAAATATTTGTTGTGTACATACAGAGGCAGGGGTGGCAGCCAAGCATTTAAGTATGCTTGTTTCCAGTGTTGCAGGTTCCCAGTTCTAGACCGCCCCTGTCCATTCTCCATGTAATGTGGAGTTGTATCAGGATGGGCATCCGGTGTAAAAAACAAAACAAAACAACATGAGACAATCAACATACAGTTCGGATTTGCTGTGGTGACCCCGAGTGAAACAAGGGAGAAAATACAGTAGTGTTCAGAATAGTAGTAGTGCTATGTGACTAAAAAGATTAATCCAGTTTTTGAGTATATTTCTTATTGTTACATGGGAAACAAGGTACCAGTAGATTCTCACAAATCCAACAAGACCAAGCATTCATGATATGCACACTCCTAAGGCTATGAAATTGTGCTATTAGTAAAAAAAGTAGAAAAGGGGGTGTTCACAATAATAGTAGCATCTGCTGTTGACGCTTCAAACTCAAAACTATTATGTTCAAACTGCTTTTTTAGCAATCCTGTGAATCACTAAACTAGTATTTAGTTGTATAACCACAGTTTTTCATGATTTCTTCACATCTGCGAGGCATTAATTTTGTTGGTTTGGAACCAATATTTTGCTCATTTACTAGTGTGCTTGGGGTCATTGTCTTATTGAAACAACCATTTCAAGGGCATGTCCTCTTCAGCATAAGGCAACATGACCTCTTCAAGTATTTTGACATATCCAAACTGATCCATGATACCTAGTATGCGATATATAGGCCCAATACCATAGTAGAAGAAACATGCCCATATCATGATGCTGGCATCACCATGCTTCACTGTCTTCACTGTGAACTGTGGCTTGAATTCAGAGTTTGGGGGTTGTCTCACAAACTGTCTGCGGCCCTTGGACCCAAAAAGAACAATTTTACTCTCATCAGTACACAAAATATTCCTCCATTTCTCTTTAGGTCAGCTGATGTGTTCTTTGGCAAATTGTAACCTCTTCTGCACGTCTTTTATTTAACAGAGGGACTTTGCGGGGGATTCTTGCAAATAAATTAGCTTCACACAGGCGTCTTCTAACTGTCACAGCACTTACAGGTAACTCCAGACTGTCTTTGATCATCCTGGAGCTGATCAATGGGTGAGCCTTTGCCAGTCTGGTTATTCTTCTATCCATTTTGATGGTTGTTTTCTGTTTTCTTCCACGCGTCTCTGTTTTTTTTTTTGTCCATTTTAAAGCATTGGAGATCATTGTAGATGAACAGCCTATAATTTTTTGCACATGCTTATAAGTTTTCCCCTCTCCAATCAACTTTTTAATCAAACTACGCTGTTCTTCTGAACAATGTCTTGAACGTCCCATTTTCCTCAGGCTTTCAAAGAGAAAAGCATGTTCAACAGGTGCTGGCTTCATCCTTACATAGGGGACACCTGATTCACACCTGTTTGTTCCACAAAATTGACAAACTCACTGACTGAATGCCACACTACTATTATTGTGAACACCCCCTTTTCTACTTTTTTTTTTACTAATAGCCAAATTTCATAGCCTTAAGAGTGTGCATATCATGAATGCTTGGTCTTGTTGGATTTGTGAGAATCTACTGAATGTACTGGTACCTTGTTTTCCATGTAACAATAAGAAATATACTCAAAACCTGGATTAATCTTTTTAGTCACATAGCACTACTATTATTCTGAACACTACTGTATGCCTTTATATTTTTGCTATTTTTGTCCCCATATAGTACCATATAGTTCAGTAAAAGTGAAAGTTTGACAGAAAGTTTTTCCTTTCTTCCATTAAAACACTGATCAGCAACAAATTCAAGAATAACACACAAGATTCATTCCAATTCCTCAAATGAATTAAGCCTGTTGTACGAAAACTGTTTTGTTGGAGACGGAAAAGTAGTAGAAGACTGCAAATAAGCCAGAGACCATCAGTAATTCTGTACTGGGAGAGACCAGCAGCCTAGTTTGTTAGAACATCCTGTAATTGTCCCAAAGTCTGAGAGTTCACACTGCAAACTAACCGAAGAATGATACAGTTTGATCAGGACCGAGACCATGTCTTCAGAATAGAATAGAACAGAATCTTTATCGTCATTGTAACATGTACAACAAAATTAAAAATGCTCGACCAGTCAGTGCAACATGCAACAACATTCAGATCATATAAAACTACAAGACTCTAAATCTAAAACTATAAAAGCATAAAAATATATATAAATATATCTAAATAAATAAATCACACCTCTCGAACCAAAATGAAAAGTCAGAATCATATAGGGTAGGCTCTACACTATACAGGGTAGGTGTGAAAACCCCTTTAATGTCAGTTGCTAGAATGTTGCCCATTCTTAGATGCCATTATGATCCCTTTTTATTACTACTCACCCATGCAGAGCGTGTCAAACATGGGCTGGCAGCCTCGGATCTCCACTTCACTTTCTGAGCACTGCAAGCAGACCTGGCATGGTTTTGTGGCACTTTGCTCCTCTGAGAAGTTTCCTGGCCCGCACTCTTGGCACTGAGTATCTCCATGTCGGCCGCACAGCCGGATAACACCTTCACCACGGCCACATAGGGAGCAAGGCGTGCACAGGCTGTGCGTGCGCAAAAGGTAGAAGCCATTTCCACAGTCGCAGTGTGTGTCTTTAGTGGCAGAGCAGGATTCCAGCTCAGGGATGCTATGTGGGCAGCGGGCACAGGGAAGGCATGGGGAGAGGCCTTCAGATGGGGAAAATGTTCCTATGTGGGGAAAGAAAGAGGAAAAAACAAAATCAGTGATTTTTCTCTCACAACCATCATCTTTAACAGCGCAGGCTAAACTTCCATTCTCACAGGCCGATGACAAACGATAATGCCGGTGAAACACATATTGGAACAGTAACATTAGATTATAATGACTTACCCTTTGGGCACCGCGTGCATTTTGTATCCTGTTTCCCACACTCCTCCTCCACTCCAAAACCAGCAAGACACACACTGCAACACTGGCCTGATTCAGTGAAGCGGCCACTGGCACACGCATCTCCAAGCGCAACCTTCAGCAAACACAGAGACACACTCAGAAAAATACCAGTGCTGTGTTTTATGTAACGGACTCTAAAAGTTACCTGTTACACACAAAATCATTTTGAACGAAGCTTCTTTACTTTTACGCTGCAGTTAGCACTCTTTTAGAATGTCAGTAATAGGCTGTTTTTTTTTTTTTTATTAAATTGTGTTATATGACGCGTTAAAGGACAAGCTTGACATTTTTCAATCTAGGCTCCATTTTTTGGCCTTTTTGGGAGTCACCTTTTCATTTGAGACAAAAATAATTTAACCTGCACATCAGTTATTAATAACGCAAACACAGCCAAAGCAAACAGAAGCTAACCTGCTAATTAGTGTAATTACATTGGTAATGCCTCAGTGGGCATCAGCAACTGAGGACGACAGTTAGGCTAAGGTAAGCAGCCAACTGTACAGTCTGCTTTTAAAAGTTTGTCTACATTTAGTGAGATACTGCAACACTGGTCTTACTCAGTTTTGTGGACGTCCAGCGCATTCAAAAATAAGCTTTTAAAATAACGTGGTCTGTTTTGTTGTTTTTTTCCATAGCAGGACACAGGCAGTGGGTCAACCTGCCATGTGCTTCAGCATACAGTGCATCTGGAAAGTATGTACAGTGCTTCACTTTTTCCACATTTTGTTACGTGCAGCCTTATTCCAAAGTGAAGGAAAAAAAAATTTTCCCCTCAAAATTCTAATCACAACACTCCATAATAACAACATGAAAAAGTATTTTTGAAATTTTTGTAAATTTATTAAAAATAAAAAAAACTAAAAAGTCACATATACATACGTATTCACACCCTTTGCTAAATACTTTGTCAGTACACCATTGGCAGCAATTACAGCCTCAGGTCTTCTTGAATATGATGCCACAAGCTTGGTGCAACTATCTTTGGGCCATTTTGCCCATTCCTCTTTGCAGCACCTCTCAAGCGCCATCAGGTTGGATGGGGAGCGTCTGTGCACAGGCATTTTCAGATCTCTCCAGAGATGTTCAATCAGATTCAGGTCTGGGCTCTGGCTGGGCCACTCAAGGACATTGACAGAGTTGTCCTGAAGCCACTCCTTTGATTTCTTGGCTGTATGTTTAGGGTCACTGTCCTGCTGAAAGATGAACCGTCACACCAGTCTGAGGTGAAGAGCGTTCTGGAGCAAGTTTTCATCCAGGAAGTCTGTACATTGTTGCATTTATCTTTCCCTCAATCCTGACTAGTCTCCCAGTTCCTGCTGCTGAAAAACATCCCCACAGCATGATGCTGCAACCACCATGCTTCACTGTAGAGAGTATGAATATTTATGCACATGATTTCTTAGTTTATATATATACGAGGTCTGTTAGAAAAGTATCGGACCTTTTTATTTTTTTCAAAAACCATATGGATTTGAATCACATGTGATTGCATCAGCCAAGCTTGAACCTTTGTGCGCATGCGTGAGTTTTTTCACGCCTATTGGTTGCGTCATTCGCCTGTGAGCAGGCTTTGAGTGAGAACTGGTCCACCGCTCTCGTCGTTAAGGAAATGGCGGCATGATTTGGAGCTTTGCTGCATCAATTTTTTCCAGAAACTGTGAGAGACCTCCAGGTGGACACCATTCGGAAAATTAATATGGCTTTCAGGGACGATTTTGTGGGGATTACACAGATTAAGGAGTGCTCCAGCCGGCTTAAAGACCGCCCACAGGAAGGCAGAAGGCGTGGACATCAGCACTTTTTCGGCACATTCCACTGTTACAGGAGTTTTTTTTCATGGAAAAAGAAGCGGATGAATGCGCCACCGTGCCGCTCATGGCGCGGGACAAAACCACCTCCGTGTTGGTCTCTCAGGACGGCTTTCAGACGGCTTTCGGTTGCTTTTCAGTCGTGTGAATATCTGAGAAATTGAGCATGAGCTGGACATGCCCCAACATGTCCTGTGAGGCTTCATCACGGCGTTGCTTTGTGCCATGCGGCTCCGCCGCGATGCGCGGGATTCCTCCGCACGTCTGTCTCAATGTGCCGAAAAAGTGCTGATGCCCACGTCTTCCACAATTCCTGTGCTAGTCAGACGACATACCAGATCAAGACAGCGTCCAGTTTAGAAATGAACGGCACATTCCACTGTTACAGGAGTTTTTGTCATGGAAAGAGGAGCGGAGGAATCCTGCACGTCGCAGCGGAGCCGCATCGCGCAAAGCAACGCCGTGATGAACCCTCACAGGACATGTTGGGGCATGGTGGCGCATTCATCCGCTTCTTATTCCATGAAAAAAACTCCTGTAACAGTGGAATGTGCTGAAAAAGTGCTGATGTCCACGCCTTCTGCCTTTTTGTGAAAGTCAGACGACATCCTGGATCAACAAAGACTTCACGTTGGAAATGATCTGGTTGTTTCAGCGGGGTTTCAGCCTGTCGATCGGCACTCGGAGCGCGCCGCGTTCTCAGACGCTGTGGGCGGTCTTTAAACTGGCTGGAGCACTCCTTAATCTGTGTAATCTCCATAAAATTGTCCCTGAAAGCCATATTAATTTTCCGAATGGTGTCCACCTGGAGGTCTCTCACAGTTTCAGGAAAAAATTGATGCAGCAAAGCTCCAAATCAATCAATCAATCAATCAACTTTTTTCTTATATAGCGCCAAATCACAACAAACAGTTGCCCCAAGGCGCTCCACATTGCAAGGCAAGGCCATACAATAATTATGAAAAACCCCAACGGTCAAAACGACCCCCTATGAGCAAGCACTAGGCCACAGTGGGAAGGAAAAACTCCCTTTTAACAGGAAGAAACCTCCAGCAGAACCAGGCTCAGGGAGGGACAGTCTTCTGCTGAGACTGGTTGGGGCTGAGGGAAAGAACCAGGAAAAAGAGATCGATCACTAATGATTAAATGCAGAGTGATGCATACGGAGCAAAAAGAGAAAGAAACAGTGCATCATGGGAACCCCCCCCACAGTCTACGTCTAAAGCAACATAACCAAGGGATGGTCCAGGGTCACCCGATCCAGCCCTAACTATAAGCCTTAGCGAAAAGGAAAGTTTTAAGCCTAATCTTAAAAGTAGAGAGGGTATCTGTCTCCCTGATCTGAATTGGGAGCTGGTTCCACAGGAGAGGAGCCTGAAAGCTGAAGGCTCTGCCTCCCATTCTACTCTTACAAACCCTAGGAACTACAAGTAAGCCCGCAGTCTGAGAGCGAAGCGCTCTAATGGGGTAATATGGTACTACGAGGTCCCTAAGATAAGATGGGACCTGATTATTCAAAACCTTATAAGTAAGAAGAAGAATTTTAAATTCTATTCTAGCATTAACAGGAAGCCAATGAAGGGAGGCCAACACGGGTGAGATATGCTCTCTCCTGCTAGTCCCCGTCAGTACTCTAGCTGCAGCATTCTGAACCAACTGAAGGCTTTTTAGGGAACTTTTAGGACAACCTGATAATAATGAATTACAATAGTCCAGCCTAGAGGAAATAAATGCATGAATTAGTTTTTCAGCATCACTCTGAGACAAGACCTTTCTGATTTTAGAGATATTGCGTAAATGCAAAAAGGCAGTCCTACATATTTGTTTAATATGCGCTTTGAATGACATATCCTGATCAAAAATAACTCCAAGATTTCTCACAGTATTACTAGAGATCAGGGAACTGCCATCCAGAGTAACGATCTGGTTAGACACCATGCTTCTAAGATTTGTGGGGCCAAGTACAATAACTTCAGTTTTATCTGAGTTTAAAAGCAGGAAATTAGAGGTCATCCATGTCTTTATGTCTGTAAGACAATCCTGCAGTTTAGCTAATTGGTGTGTATCCTCTGGCTTCATGGATAGATAAAGCTGGGTATCATCTGCGTAACAATGAAAATTTAAGCAATACCGTCTAATAATACTGCCCAAGGGAAGCATGTATAAAGTGAATAAAATTGGTCCTAGCACAGAACCTTGTGGAACTCCATAATTAACTTTAGTCTGTGAAGAAGATTCCCCATTTACATGAACAAACTGTAATCTATTAGACAAATATGATTCAAACCACCGCAGCGCAATGCCTTTAATACCTATGACATGCTGTAATCTCTGTAATAAAATTTTATGGTCAACAGTATCAAAAGCAGCACTGAGGTCCAACAGAACAAGCACAGAGATAAGTCCACTGTCCGAAGCCATAAGAAGATCATTTGTAACCTTCACTAATGCTGTTTCTGTACTATGATGAATTCTAAAACCTGACTGAAACTCTTCAAATAGACCATTCCTCTGCAGGTGATCAGTTAGCTGTTTTACAACTACCCTCTCAAGAATCATTGAGAGAAAAGGAAGGTTGGAGATTGGCCTATAATTAGCTAAGATAGCTGGGTCAAGTGATGGCTTTTTAAGTAATGGTTTAATTACTGCCACCTTAAAGGCCTGTGGTACATAACCAACTAACAAAGATAGATTGATCATATTTAAGATTGAAGCATTAAATAATGGTAGGACTTCCTTGAGCAGCCTGGCAGGAATGGGGTCTAATAAGCATGTTGATGGTTTGGATGAAGTAACTAATGAAAATAACTCAGACAGAACAATCGGAGAGAAAGAGTCTAACCAAATACCGGCATCACTGAAAGCAGCCAAAGATAACGATACATCTTTGGGATGGTTATGAGTAATTTTTTCTCTAATAGTCAAAATTTTGTTAGCAAAGAAAGTCATGAAGTCATTACTAGTTAAAGTTAATGGAATACTCAGCTCAATAGAGCTCTGACTCTTTGTCAGCCTGGCTACAGTGCTGAAAAGAAACCTGGGGTTGTTCTTATTTTCTTCAATTAGTGATGAGTAGAAAGATGTCCTAGCTTCACGAAGGGCTTTCTTATAGAGCAACAAACTCTTTTTCCAGGCTAAGTGAAGATCTTCTAAATTAGTGAGACGCCATTTCCTCTCCAACTTACGGGTTATCTGCTTTAAGCTACGAGTTTGTGAGTTATACCACGGAGTCAGACACTTCTGATTTAAAGCTCTCTTTTTCAGAGGAGCTACAGCATCCAAGGTTGTCTTCAATGAGGATGTAAAACTATTGACAAGATACTCTAACTCCCTTACAGAGTTTAGGTAGCTACTCTGCTCTATGTTGGTATATGACATTAGAGAACATAAAGAAGGAATCATATCCTTAAACCTAGTTACAGCGCTTTCTGAAAGACTTCTAGTGTAATGAAACTTATTCCCCACTGCAGGGTAGTCCATCAGGGTAAATGTAAATGTTATTAAAAAATGATCAGACAAAAGGGAGTTTTCAGGGAATACTGTTAAGTCTTCTATTTCCATACCATAAGTCAGAACAAGATCTAAAATATGATTAAAGTGGTGGGTGGACTCATTTACTTTTTGAGCAAAGCCGATAGAGTCTAATAATAGATTAAATGCAGTGTTGAGGCTGTCATTCTCAGCATCTGTGTGGATGTTAAAATCGCCCACTATAATTATCTTATCTGAGCTAAGCACTAAGTCAGACAAAAGGTCTGAAAATTCACAGAGAAACTCACAGTAACGACCAGGTGGACGATAGATAATAACAAATAAAACTGGTTTTTGGGACTTCCAATTTGGATGGACAAGACTAAGAGACAAGCTTTCAAATGAATTAAAGCTCTGTCTAGGTTTTTGATTAATTAATAAGCTGGAATGGAAGATTGCTGCTAATCCTCCGCCCCGGCCCGTGCTACAAGCATTCTGACAGTTAGTGTGACTCGGGGGTGTTGACTCATTTAAACTAACATATTCATCCTGCTGTAACCAAGTTTCTGTTAGGCAGAATAAATCAATACGTTGATCAATTATTATATCATTTACCAACAGGGACTTAGAAGAAAGAGACCTAATGTTTAATAGACCACATTTAACTGTTTTAGTCTGTGGTGCAATTGAAGGTGCTATATTATTTTTTCTTTTTGAATTTTTATGCTTAAATAGATTTTTGCTAGTTATTGGTGGTCTGGGAGCAGGCACCGTCTCTACGGGGATGGGGTAATAAGGGGATGGGAGGGGGAGAGAAGCTGCAGAGAGGTGTATAAGACCACAGCTCTGCCTCCTGGTCCCAACGCTAGACAGTCACAGTTTGGAGGATCCCAAAAAATTGGCCAGATTTCTAGAAATGAGAGCTGCTCCCTCTAAAGTGGGATGGATGCCGTCTCTCCTAACAAGACCAGGTTTTCCCCAGAAGCTTTGCCAATTATCAATGAAGCCAACCTCATTTTTTGGACACCACTCAGACAGCCAGCAATTCAAGGAGAACATGCGGCTAAACATGTCACTCCCGGTCTGATTGGGGAGGGGCCCAGAGAAAACAACAGAGTCCGACATTGTTTTTGCAAAGTTACACACCGATTCAATGTTAATTTTAGTGACCTCCGATTGGCGTAACCGAGTGTCATTACTGCCGACGTGAATTACAATCTTACCAAATTTACGCTTAGCCTTAGCCAGCAATTTCAAATGTCCTTCGATGTCGCCTGCTCTGGCCCCCGGAAGACAATTGACAATGGTTGCTGGTGTCGCTAACTTCACATTTCTCAAAACAGAGTCGCCAATAACCAGAGTTTGATCCTCGGCGAGTGTATCGTCGAGTGGGGAAAAACGGTTAGAGATGTGAACGGGTTGACGGTGTACACGGGGCTTCTGTTTAGGGCTACGCTTCCTCCTCACAGTCACCCAGTCAGCCTGCCTTCCCGACTGCACGGGGTCTGCCAGGGGGGAACTAACGGCGGCTACGGCTAAGCTACCTTGGTCCGCACCGACTACAGGGGCCTGGCTAGCTGTAGAATTTTCCACGGTGCGGAGCCGAGCCTCCAATTCGCCCAGCCTGGCCTCCAAAGCTACGAATAAGCTGCACTTATTACAAGTACCGTTACTGCTAAAAGAGGCCGAGGAATAACTAAACATTTCACACCCAGAGCAGAAAAGTACGGGAGAGACAGGAGAAGCCGCCATGCTAAAACGGCTAAGAGCTAGTAGCTACGCTAAGCTAGCGGATTCCCAAACAGGGAATCCGACACTAGACAGGCTGTGGAGCAGCACAGGTAACGCACAACAACAGTGCTAAAAAATAAAATAAAATAAAAATCCACTGGACAGGCTGTGGAGCAGCACAGGTAACGCACGACAACAGTGCTAAAATAAAATAAAAATCCACTAGACAGGCTGTGGAGCAGCACAGGTAACGCACGACAACAGTGCTAAAATAAAATAAAAATCCACTAGACAGGCTGTGGAGCAGCACAGGTAACGCACGACAACAGTGCTAAAATAAAATAAAAATCCACTAGACAGGCTGTGGAGCAGCACAGGTAACGCACGACAACAGTGCTAAAAATAAAATAAAATAAAATAAAAATCCACTGGACAGGCTGTGGAGCAGCACAGGCAACGCACGACAACAGTGCCAAAACAAAATAAAAATCCACTAGACAGGCTGTGGAGCAGCACAGGTAACGCACGACAACAGTGCTAAATAAAAATCCACTGGACAGGCTGTGGAGCAGCACAGGTAACGCACGACAACAGTGCTAAAAAAAAATAAAATAAAATCAAAATCAAAATCCACTGGACAGACTGTGGAGCAGCACAGGTAACGCACGACAACGGTGCCAAAACAAAACAAAAAACCACTAGACAGGCTGTGGAGCAGCACAGGTAACGCACGACAACAGTGGTAAAAAATAAAATAAAAATCCACTGGACAGGCTGTGGAGCAGCACAGGTAATGCACGCCAACAGTGCTAAAAAAAATAAAATAAAAATCCACTGGACAGGCTGTGGAGCAGCACAGGTAACACACGACAACAGTGGTAAAAAATAAAATAAAAATCCACTGGACAGGCTGTGGAGCAGCACAGATAACACACGACAACAGTGCTAAAAAATAAAATAAAAATCCACTGGACAGGCTGTGGAGCAGCACAGGTAACACACGACAACAGTGGTAAAAAATAAAATAAAAATCCACTGGACAGGCTGTGGAACAGCACAGGTAACACATGACAACAGTGGTAAAAAATAAAATAAAAATCCACTAGACAGGCTGTGGAGCAGCACAGGTAACACACGACAACAGTGCTAAAAAAAATAAAATAAAAATCAAAATCCACTGGACAGGCTGTGGAGCAGCACAGGTAAAAATCCACTGAACAGGCTGTGGAGCAGCACAGGTAACACACGACAACAGTGCTAAAAAATAAAATAAAAATCCACTGGACAGGCTGTGGAGCAGCACAGGTAACGCACGACAACAGTGCCAAAAAACAAAACAAAAATCCACTGAACAGGCTGTGGAGCAGCACAGGTAACGCACGACAACAGTGCTAAAAAATAAAATAAAAATCCACTGAACAGGCTGTGGAGCAGCACAGGTAACGCACGACAACAGTGCTAAAAAATAAAATAAAAATCCACTGAACAGGCTGTGGAGCAGCACAGGTAACACACGACAACAGTGCTAAAAAATAAAATAAAAATCCACTGAACAGGCTGTGGAGCAGCACAGGTAACGCACGACAACAGTGCTAAAAAATAAAATAAAAATCCACTGAACAGGCTGTGGAGCAGCACAGGTAACGCACGACAACAGTGCTAAAAAATAAAATAAAAATCCACAGGACAGGCTGTGGAGCAGCACAGGTAACACACGACAACAGTGCTAAAAAATAAAATAAAAATCCACTGGACAGGCTGTGGAGCAGCACAGGTAACACACGACAACAGTGCTAAAATAAAATAAAAATCCACTAGGCAGGCTGTGGAGCAGCACAGGTAACGCACGACAACAGCGCTAAAATAAAATAAAAATCCACTAGGCAGGCTGTGGAGCAGCACGACAACAGTGCTAAAAAATAAAATAAAAATAAAAACGAAAGCGTTAGCAAGCTAGTTAGCTTGCCAACGCTGATGAAGGTTAGCTGATAAAAGTGCTCCGTCGCGATGCTTCGACCGTTAGAGGTCTTCTTTAGGCGTTGGAGCACGGTGAAAAAGTAAAAAAAAAAAGTAAAAAAGTCTTGAAAAAGACTGTTAATTCAAAGAACTCAAACAGCTCAGTTCAAACAGCTAACAGATACAGCAGAACACCGCTGTGCTCCGGAACAGGAAGTGTTCACAATGAGCAGAATCTGCTCAGCCATCATTGTCATTCCGCTATTTCCTTAACGACGAGAGGGGTGGACCAGTGCTCACTCAAAGCCTGCTCACAGGCGAATGAAGCAACTGACAGGCGTGAAAAAACTCACGCATGCGCACGAAGGTTCAAGCTTGGCTGATGCAATCACACGTGATTCAAATCCATATGGTTTTTGAAAAAATAAAAAGGTCCGATACTTTTCTAACAGACCTCGTATATAAAGTTGCAAAAATCTAAAAAAAAAAAAAAAAAAATTCTCACACTGTCATTATGGGGTACTGTGTGCAGAATTGTTTGGGAGGAAAAAAATTTAATTCATCCACTTTGGAATAAGCCACATAATAAAATGTGGAAAAAGTGGAGCGCTGTGAATACTTTCTGGATGCACCGTAGATCTGTAAAAAGCCACTAGAGTGGACACTAGCCTCCAGAAAGTTAACATTTTCTTACAAAGTAGGAACCTAATAGCCAAAGCGTTTGTGTTTAAAACCTGTGCATTTAAGAAGACAATGGCGCTAATTACATAAGGCATCGCGTGACTAGTCAAATAAATAAATAAATCAACGTGCTGCAGAGAAAATCCATCCGACGCCAATGACAAACATTTAATGCAAAAGAGTTTACATTTACACTCTGTCTCATGGTGTTAAAGTGTCTGATTAGCTCTCTGATGCTCAGAGTAAAGATACGGTCTGTAAATTTTTTGAACAGCACAAAACACTACATCCATCCAATATCAATTTGTTTTTAACATTATTTCTGAATAATATATAACAAATGACATGAAATACAACAAAATAATGAAATAAGAAGTGTGTGTCATATTTAAATTTAATTGGCTCAAGTTGTGGCTCTTACAATAGATAAAAATTACACATCTTGAATTATTTATTTTATTTTATTCTGCTTTGCTTTAACAAATTTTGAGCCCATTCTGAATGTGCAAATAGAATAACTAGATCCAACAAATGTTTAATTTTAAAAGACCTGCGTCCCTACAACTCTGTGGATTTACAATAAAACTGAATGTCTGACTGTATCTCACGGGAAGCTTTGAGGATGTAAAATATCAGGGAAAAACACCACAAACCTTCAATCATTCAACAGGTGTATTTTGTTAGGTAATGATAATATTCTGTATTTCAGATGTGTGAAACATGATACTGACTGAAATGGATATCAGAAATAATCTGTTTTCATCAAAAAGACTGTTTCAACTGAAATGAGACAAATGTATTCATTTCTCTTGATGAACAGACTTTTAGTTGACTAAAACATGACTAAATAAAAATGGTATGTGAATGACTAAATATGACAAACTAAGAAAAGTGACAAAAAACTAAAAAGGTGACAAAATTAACACTAGTTTCCACAGTGGAATTCTATCCTTGGTGCCTAAGGCTGTACCAGTTCTGCAGAAAAATGGGCACAATCATATTTTCAGAAGTATTACTTATGGTGATATCCCTTGTTATTGTCCCAAGTCAGCCTGCCTTTTGTGTTTGCACTCTAACATATTTTTACGTCTGTAAAGTGACCGCCGTGTCTTAAAGGTTGCTGCAGGATCTACCAAACCCTGTCATTTACTGTTGGTGTAACCTGAATTTAGATATATATACATCTTTAGCTGCAGATCTGCACAAAGGGAAGAGTTTGGGAAGTTGTTTTTTGTAAGATGAGGGACTTTATGTTGTGGTGGTTGTATGCTCTCTGAGTGCCATTCTAGTTTCATGTTTTTTATTTATTATATAAAAATAATTCATACATATCCATACTACTGTGAACTAAGGATCTGGTTTTTTTTTTTTGTTTTTTTTTTTTTTTTTAACCATCTGTATCTGTTTCCACTCTGAAAATGTTCTGAGGCCTTATCTGCCATTGGGTAATGGAGAGTCCAGCTTGAGTTATGGCTTGAGGGATCAATCAGAAGTTCCTAACAGTTTGTAAAGCGTTCGCCGACAGGAGAAGCTTGATTTAATCACACAGCTTCACCTTTAGGTGGAAAGAATAAGACATAAAGCGATGAAGGAAAACACAGAGAAACGAAGGAAGGAAGACGTAAAAAGAGCTTCCGTCCTCCCACCCTTTCCAAATTAAACTGTGTGGGTACAGTGTTTCTTGAAACCAGAAAAGGAGGGGGGGGTAGAACAATCCCTGCCTCAGGCGAGGGTGTCAGTTAACCAAGACTGCCCAGCATGTGAGTGTCTGTTTGGGGGAGAGGTGCCTTTGAAGTCCCCAAACCCTGCAGGTGTGTCTCTCTGAAGGTCAGTATTTCACCGACTCCCCTCCTGCAGCCTCTAAACAATGTCATCTTAAAACACACACGTTTATGGCAGACCGGTCGGCTCAGTCCTGGGGTCCCAGCAGCATAAACGTGTACTGCAATGTTCTATTTTCTGGTTTACCGCAGTCCGGCATTAGGGGACTCGAATTGGTTCAAAATGCTGCTGCCAGACTTTTAACAGGAAGCAGAAATTTTGACCACATTTACACCCATTTTGCCATCTCTTCACTGGCTTCCTGTCCCTGTGAGATCAAATTTTAAGGTTCTACTACTAACCTATAAAATTATTCATGGGCTGATCCCTCCCTACTTAGTTGACCTAATTAAACCCTACGTACCGGCCTGGGTTTTACGTTCTCAGGGTGCAGGACTACTTTGTGTCCCAAGGATAAATAAAAAGTCTGCGGGTCACAGAGCTTTCTCTTATCGTGCCCCTGGTCTGTGGAATGATCTCCCTGCATCAATAAAACAGTCAGATTCTGTACAGACTTTCAAGTCCAGACTTAAGAAGCACTTATGTTCCCTTTCGTATCGCTAGCATACTGGCACAGTATGTTACTATGCTTTTTACCCTTTTAAATTAATTTTATTATGAAGCGGAGAGGGCCGCGGCCTCAACTTTATCTAAATTCTGGGTCTTTTAGTGAAGCTTAGGGTTAGTGGCCAGCGATCACCTTGGTATTTCTTCTGTTTTTCTTGTTGGTTAATGCTGACAACTTATACTGTATTTGTTGTCTTTCCAATGCCTGATTCTGTTTTTTCCTCTGTTTGGTGTGGTGTCGACTTCTGCAACGGTCCTGTCCTGTGCACCGGCAAAATTTCCTGTATATTCGTTTTGTAAATTGCTTTGTCTATTGTGACGGTAGCATGACCCAAGCAGAGGGTCTCTCCTTTGAGTCTGTCTGCTTGAGGTTTTTTCCTCAAATCATCAGAGCTGGCGACAGTGGTAAGGAAGTACCGCTGTGTGCTTGCTCTGGGGGTTGGTAAGGTTAGACCTTACTTGTGTGAATCCCCTTGAAGCAACCTTGTTGTGATTTGGCACTATATAAATGGAAATAAATTGAAACTGAAAAATTGTGTACAGGCTCACCCCCTACAAAGTGGAACAGTAACATCTAAACAATGCGCCGATGTCTCTCTGTGTACACATCCCGTGGTACCTTGGTCACAAATGCCAAACAGCTCTGTACAGATACAAGAGGAGAAACGGCTTTGAAATCCAGCTCACCACATTCCAACAACAGCAGCCAGTTTTACTGCAACGTTTACACTATATGTGAACACCAGCCACAGAACCCAGATCAGCAGTATTAGCACATCAGGGTGAGAAGTTCCAGCAGGCAGGAACCATTCGGATGTTGGCAGACTGTGGCGAGTTTGGATCGTAATAACTTTGAGCAGAAAGGTATCTGGTTGGCTGTGTGTTTTTGACACCTCTAACACGATGTGTCCTCTTAACCCTCAATCTGTGCATTGATAAATGTTTGGTGAGTGACAGTGACTCAAGCTTTTTTTGGTCTCTTGGCATGGGGTCCTATGACAGTGTCTGGCCTTTGGCACTCATCATCTGGTCTCAGGATGGGTTTGAGGGGGCTGTGGCTGCCCACAAGAATTTTTTTCTTTACATTTACCTCTATTGCACTCAATGAAAATAAAACATTTGATCACATTCTTGACTTTTGCAGAGATGACACAAAGTCGTGTTTTTGTAGTTTCACAACACCGGCGATCATGTTCTTGTTGTCTGAACTTCAGCTCCAAAACTACATCATGACGTCAATGCTTACTATATGTTGCTATTCATAATGCAGTTATGGAGTCCGCTGGTTCTCTCTCTGAAATTCACTGGGCAACAGCTCTGTGCTGTTGTCCATATACCTGCTGCCGGTATGTTTAACTCTGAACAAATGATCGATGTAGATCATTTTTGATCTTCATTTCTTATATTAAAGATACAATATTATACAGGTGGCCAAGTGGTTAATGCGCTTGGTTTCAGTGCGGAAGATTCCGGGTTCAAATCCCACCCCTGCCACATTTCTCCATGTAATGTGGAGCTGCGTTAGGAAGGGCATCCGGCGTAAAACCTGTGCCAATTCAACATGCAGATCCACCTTGGATTTGCTGTGGCGACCCCGAGTGCAAACAAGGGAGCAGCCGAAGGGACTTACTTTATCATTCTCTACTGCAACTTTGTTATTACGGTATCTCCACACAATGAAACAACAAATAGGAAAGAAGCCTCTCACTTCAATAAATCAACTCTACAACTAACTTTGAAACAGGAAGCAGTGTCATCAGAAGTAGTTACCGACAGCTCCGAGTTTCTCTCTCCGCTAAAACAGCGTGTTTTAAGCAGTAGTTCAGTGTTTTGTCCCCGGTAAAACTTTTTTTTTAAATCATGTTTAAAGATGTACCGTTGCAATTTTTAAATAAATACCCTAGCATTATGGAATTAGTTCCCAACCCTAGAAGGCTTCTGTGCAAAGGGCCAGTTTTTGGAGTGCAGTACACTGGATTAGTGTGGATGCTCGTCTAACACAGACAGATAATAATCTGTTTTTGTAAAAAGCAATGGGACCAATAGGATAATCAATCAATCAATCAATCAATCAATCAATTTTTTTACATAGCGCCAAATCACAACAAACAGTTGTCCCAAGGCGCTTTATATTGTAAGCACTTGGCTACAGTGGGAAGGAAAAACTCCCTTTTAACAGGAAGAAACCTCCAGCAGAACCAGGCTCAGGGAGGGGCAGTCTTCTGCTGGGACTGGTTGGGGCTGAGGGAGAGAACCAGGAAAAAGACATGCTGTGGAGGGGAGCAGAGATCGATCACTAATGATTAAATGCAGAGTGGTGCATACAGAGCAAAAAGAGAAAGAAACAGTGCATCATGGGAACCCCCCAGCAGTCTACGTCTATAGCAGCATAACTAAGGGATGGTTCAGGGTCACCTGATCCAGCCCTAACTATAAGCTTTAGCAAAAAGGAAAGTTTTAAGCCTAATCTTAAAAGTAGAGAGGGTGTCTGTCTCCCTGATCTGAATTGGGAGCTGGTTCCACAGGAGAGGAGCCTGAAAGCTGAAGGCTCTGCCTCCCATTCTACTCTTACAAACCCTAGGAACTACAAGTAAGCCTGCAGTCTGAGAGCGAAGCGCTCTATTGGGGTGATATGGTACTACGAGGTCCCTAAGATAAGATGGGACCTGATTATTCAAAACCTTATAAGTAAGAAGAAGAATTTTAAATTCTATTCTAGAATTAACAGGAAGCCAATGAAGAGAGGCCAATATGGGTGAGATATGCTCTCTCCTTCTAGTCCCCGTCAGTACTCTAGCTGCAGCATTTTGAATTAACTGAAGGCTTTTTAGGGAACTTTTAGGACAACCTGATAATAATGAATTACAATAGTCCAGCCTAGAGGAAATAAATGCATGAATTAGTTTTTCAGCATCACTCTGAGACAAGACCTTTCTGATTTTAGAGATATTGCAGTAAATGCAAAAAAGCAGTCCTACATATTTGTTTAATATGCGCTTTGAATGACATATCCTGATCAAAAATGACTCCAAGATTTCTCACAGTATTACTAGAGGTCAGGGTAATGCCATCCAGAGTAAGGATCTGGTTAGACACCATGTTTCTAAGATTTGTGGGGCCAAGTACAATAACTTCAGTTTTATCTGAGTTTAAAAGCAGGAAATTAGAGGTCATCCATGTCTTTATGTCTGTAAGACAATCCTGCAGTTTAGCTAATTGGTGTGTGTCCTCTGGCTTCATGGATAGATAAAGCTGGGTATCATCTGCGTAACAATGAAAATTTAAGCAATACCGTCTAATAATACTGCCTAAGGGAAGCATGTATAAAGTGAATAAAATTGGTCCTAGCACAGAACCTTGTGGAACTCCATAATTAACTTTAGTCTGTGAAGAAGATTCCCCATTTACAAGAACAAATTGTAATCTATTAGACAAATATGATTCAAACCACCGCAGCGCAGTGCCTTTAATACCTATGGCATGCTCTAATCTCTGTAATAACATTTCATGGTCAACAGTATCAAAAGCAGCACTGAGGTCTAACAGAACAAGCACAGAGATGAGTCCACTGTCCGAGGCCATAAGAAGATCATTTGTAACCTTCACTAATGCTGTTTCTGTACTATGATGAATTCTAAAACCTGACTGAAACTCTTCAAATAGACCATTCCTCTGCAGATGATCACTTAGCTGTTTTACAACTACCCTTTCAAGAATTTTTGAGAGAAAAGGAAGGTTGGAGATTGGCCTATAATTAGCTAAGATAGCTGGGTCAAGTGATGGCTTTTTAAGTAATGGTTTAATTACTGCCACCTTAAAAGCCTGTGGTACATAGCCAACTAACAAAGATAGATTGATCATATTTAAGATCGAAGCATTAAATAATGGTAGGGCTTCCTTGAGCAGCCTGGTAGGAATGGGGTCTAATAAACATGTTGATGGTTTGGATTAAGTTCAGACAGAACAATCGGAGAGAAAGAGTCTAACCAAATACCGGCATCACTGAAAGCAGCCAAAGATAACAATATGTCTTTGGGATGGTTATGAGTAATTTTTTTTAGAGCAACAGACTCTTTTTCCAGGCTAAGTGAAGATCTTCTAAATTAGTGAGACGCCATTTCCTCTCCAACTTACGGGTTATCTGCTTTAAGCTACGAGTTTGTGAGTTATACCACGGAGTCAGGCACTTCTGATTTAAAGCTCTCTTTTTTAGAGGAGCTACAGCATCCAAAGTTGTCTTCAATGAGGATGTAAAACTATTGACGAGATACTCTATCTCACTTACAGAGTTTAGGTAGCTACTTTGCACTGTGTTGGTATATGGCATTAGAGAACATAAAGAAGGAATCATATCCTTAAACCTAGTTACAGCGCTTTCTGAAAGACTTCTAGTGTAATGAAACTTATTCCCCACTGCTGGGTAGTCCATCAGAGTAAATGTTATTAAGAAATGATCAGACAGAAGGGAGTTTTCAGGGAATACTGTTAAGTCTTCTATTTCCATACCATAAGTCAGAACAAGATCTAAGATATGATTAAAGTGGTGGGTGGACTCATTTACTTTTTGAGCAAAGCCAATAGAGTCTAATAATAGATTAAATGCAGTGTTGAGGCTGTCATTCTCAGCATCTGTGTGGATGTTAAAATCGCCCACTATAATTATCTTATCTGAGCTAAGCACTAAGTCAGACAAAAGGTCTGAAAATTCACAGAGAAACTCACAGTAACGACCAGGTGGACGATAGATAATAACAAATAAAACTGTTTTTTGGGACTTCCAATTTGGATGGACAAGACTAAGAGTCAAGCTTTCAAATGAATTAAAGCTCTGTCTGGGTTTTTGATTAATTAATAAGCTGGAATGGAAGATTGCTGCTAATCCTCCACCCCGGCCCGTGCTACGAGCATTCTGACAGTTAGTGTGACTCGGGGGTGTTGACTCATTTAAACTAACATATTCATCCTGCTGTAACCAGGTTTCTGTAAGGCAGAATAAATCAATATGTTGATCAATTATTATATCATTTACCAACAGGGACTTAGAAGAGAGAGACCTAATGTTTAATAGACCACATTTAACTGTTTTAGTCTGTGGTGCAGTTGAAGGTGCTATATTATTTTTTCTTTTTGAATTTTTATGCTTAAATAGATTTTTGCTGGTTATTGGTGGTCTGGGAGCAGGCACCGTCTCTACGGGGATGGGGTAATGAGGGGATGGCAGGGGGAGAGAAGCTGCAGAGAGGTGTGTAAGACTACAACTCTGCTTCCTGGTCCCAACCCTGGATAGTCACGGTTTGGAGGATTTAAGAAAATAGCCTTAGCCAGCAGTTTCAAATTTCCTTCAATGTCGCCTGCTCTGGCCCCCGGAAGACAATTTACTATGGTTGCTGGTGTCGCTAACTTCACATTTCGCAAAACAGAGTCGCCAATAACCAGAGTTTGATCCTCGGCGGGTGTGTCGTCGAGTGGGGAAAAACGGTTAGAGATGTGAACGGGTTGGCGGTGTACATGGGGCTTCTGTTTAGGGCTACGCTTCCTCCTCACAGTCACCCAGTCAGCCTGCTTTCCCGGCTGCTCGGGATCTGCCAGGGGGTAACTAACGGCGGCTAAGCTACCTTGGTCCGCACCGACTACAGGGGCCTGGCTAGCTGTAGAATTTTCCACGGTGCGGAGCCGAGTCTCCAATTCGCCCAGCCTGGCCTCCAAAGCTACGAATAAGCTACACTTATTACAAGTACCGTTACTGCTAAAGGAGGCCGAGGAATAACTAAACATTTCACACCCAGAGCAGAAAAGTGCGGGAGAGACAGGAGAAGCCACCATGCTAAATCGGCTAAGAGCTAGTAGCTACGCTAAGCTAGCGGATTCCTAAAAACACGCAAAGTGAATAATGTGTAAATAATTTAGAGGTGATTCAGCAGAAGGAGTGCTTTAGTTAAGGCACGTAAAGATTACACTGGGAAACAAATCGTAAACTAGATAACTAGATCAATCTAACTGCGCAGATTAAACAGCTAACAGATACAGAAAAACACCGCTGTGCTCCGGAACAGGAAGTGATACAATACCGCAGTGAGAGCCAACCACCAGTAGAGTAATATTGCAAGACTTGAATCGTTGCATGATATCGTGGTATTTGATGACTTCTGGGGACACATTGCCATTGCGCAACACCAACACAGCATCACTTCACACAGGAAGATGGTGCACCATTTTGTTTTCGGCTACAATCACCAAAGCAGTTGCGAAAAGTGCAGTTTTTTTGGTTCCCAGTGGAGAAGGGAAGACAAAGCAAATGGGTGAGATTGTGTTGGTAAGTTACACACCTGGGCAGAGTTGCTGCGGTCTCTCATCGACGCCTGCACAACCGCCTCGAAAATGATAATTCTATTAAATGGTGCCTCTTGGAGCTCAGTGAGATAAGAAGTAGGTTGCACAGTATGGAGACCCCGAGTTCAATTCCTGGTCACACTGTCTGTGCCCTTGGACAAGACATTTTATCTCCATTGTCCCAGTCCACCCGGTTGTAAATGTGAACTGAATGAATGGGGAAGTAACCTTCAGGGGACAGGCGTCCTGTCCAGGGGGAGCCATGGACACGCTACTACACATCACAGATTTCAAAGAAAAGCACCAATGAGCCTCAGAGCTTATATAGGACTCACTCGTCTTTGTCAAACAAGTACATCCACAAATCAGAACACTGTTAAACTGAGGAACAGGAAAACAATAGTGCAAAATTAAGGGAAAGTGAAAGAGATGAGCACCACTTGAAGGAAAGCAGCCTCTATCGCTGCGGGCTGAGTTCCAGTTGATTGCATGAAAAACAAAAGTCTCACTGCATTCCAGAAGATTCAGTGCTGTTATAACAGACTGATGCAGAAGGTGCAGCAAATGCACCAATAAGAATGCCGGCTGCCATTAAATGCCAAAGAAGAAGAAACACCGTAGAAGAAGAGGAAGAAGAGCAAGGTAATGCTAAAAAAAAAAAAATTTGAAAACTTATTTTCATTAAGAGTGGGAAGAGGATTATTTTTTCATTTATTCAAATGTCAAATCCATCTGTCGTATCTGCAATGTAAATGTGGCTTTACCGAAAAAAGGGACTTTGAAGCAGCATTTCAAAACGAGCCACAAACTTCCCAGCTAAATCACCTCTGCACGCTCGAAAAGTCCAGGAATTGAAAAGTCGACTAGCAGCAAAACAGTCCATAAATATGGAAGGTGTGATTAATGTGGCGAACAAGATTGCATGTTCTGTTCGGGCCAGGGGTCTGCAGAAGCATTTATTCCACGCACAGCTGGAGGAGATGTGCAGACGGAAAAGGCTATTTGCACCAATGAGGTGTAAATTAGGATTTAGTACACTCCTATTGGCACCACCCTCATCTACACAAATTTAATTTGAATTAGAAACATTTACTACTGTGGTGCAAATTAAGCTTTAATATCCCTTTATTTGTACCATGATTGTGCAAATAAAGATTTGGTAGTTCTCTATTTACACCGCTGTGGTGTAAATAGCCAGTCTGCAATTGGGGGGGGGGGAGCAGGCACAGCTCTGTTGCTGCACACAGAGGCAAATTTCTGCAACAGTTTTCTGAATTGTTGCCCAAAATGAAAGAATTTTTGACATTTTCAAACCATGCTGATTATGCACAGATGGAAGACAATCAGTGGCTCTTGGATTTAGCCTTTTGTTACTGATTTGACTGACCAATGGTAAATGGACTGCATTTATATATCTCTTTTCCATCTGCATCAGATGCCCAAAGCGCTTTACAATAATGCTTCACATTCACCCCAATGTCAGGGTGCTGCCATAAAAGGTACTCACTACACACCAGGAGCAACTGGGGGATTAAGGACCTTGCCCAAGGGCCCTTAGCCATTTTCCGGTCAAGGTGGGATATGAACCAAGGATCCTCTGGTCTCAAGCCCAATGCTTAACCACTAGACCATCACCTCCCCTTAAGCTCAAGGACAAACCCATCATCACCATGATCAGCTCTGTGAACACGCTTAAAAACACGCTACACCTGCTAATCAAGCAGGGTGCAACAGTGTAATCCAACTTGAATCAGGCGTTGTATTTTTTGGGTTGTTTGTTGTTATGGGCCAGTCCTAAGCCTACTTGTGCTTATTCTTAGTACCATGCACATTTACTTCAATAATGTATTGTTATTGTTGTTAAAAGCTTTATCTTTGTGCCAGAAAATTGTGTTATTATATTGGTACACAATATATTGTGGCTACGCTATGGCAAGTAAATCTTGGCTCAAAAAAGGCTGGGCATCCCTGCTCTATCGTGAATGTTTCTTGTCAGCAATGCCATTTATATATATATATATATATATATATATATATATATATATATATATATATATATATATATATATTCTGCCTATACATTTTTCCATTTTTTTTGAATTTGTTTTAACATGCTTTCAGGAAGGTGACATAGAAAATTTTAGTAACTGCTGTTGTTAGCTCCATCGGTTGGGTGTGGTATTTGTGAAATTAACAATATGTATGAAGTAAGAACTGAAAATTGACTTTGAAATAGATATATGCACATATAAATTCTGTTGCTCCAGCACTAAATACTCATACCCACCTAACAAAACAAAACAAAACAGCTTTGGAGCTGCCACTGTTAGGACCTCATACACTGGGTCACAGTATACAACATGAAATATTTGGATCACAGCCTGCTGCAGGAAAACTGACCTGCTCAGTAATGACTTACACAGTTTACATACTGCTAAAACATGAGATAGTGTGTACTGTGAAGTACACAGAACAGCACCTTACATGGATTGTGTGTCCCCGTGAGAAACATTTCAGATTCACTTAAGACTGTAAAGAATAAAAAAAAATGTACAGACTATAAATTCAAATTCGGTATGTTATCTCACAGTAAGATGGATTGCTTTCATATATGCACATTAATGTGCAAACGTTTTAGGCACTTTTAATGCACCATAAATGCATTACAAATGAAGAAATCCTGACAAATAATCCAAAATAAATGTGACAAATTTCAACTGTAATGATAACTGATATGAAAACTGGGTTCTGTTTACGTGTGATTTTTCGGTATACAAGTTGCACCAGAGTACAAGTCGCAGGACCTCAAAACCAGAGGAACAATTATTTTAATCTTGCATGACTATTTGCAACTGTGTTTGTGTGATATATATATATATATATATATATATGCTTTTACAGTCTCTTCAGAAGTTTGGAGAGGAATGGACCACAGTTGTTTTTCCCATTTAGGTAAAGAGCAGAAGAGCTGAAGAGATTCCCCAGTGAGAACAGTGAGACCACCGAGGAGCAGAGCTTTCAGTGGGGCTCTCAACTTCACGGCTGCCGGAGTCACTCAGTTGTCACAGATCATGCACACAAACACTTCATTTCAGCCTCTCAGCCCTCCCTGTGTCTAAAACTGTTCCCCTTTTGAAGTGAGACCACTTCTGATGCACACAATCTCCAGTTTCCACAGTTAATCTGATCTGAGTGAATGTAAAACACAGAAAGGGATTAAAAATCCCTCAAAAAGCCCAACAGTCAAGAAAAAAATTAATGTGTACCCCCCCCCCCCCACCAAAAAAATTATCATGAACCCAAAACTACGAATTCCTGCAAACTCCTACATTATATTAATTTGTTAAAATATATTCCACTTTTTTACCAGATTGCCAACAACAGGGCTGCAAATCAGGCCTACCCTAGTTCTTATTTAATGTTTACTAGGCACAATTACAAAAAATAAACACATAAATGAAGCCCAACACCATTTTTCATGGTGCGAGAACCAATCAAAAGAAAATCCAAAGATACATTGGTTTTCAGGTCCCCAGAAAAATCCAGTTTCACACATTTCACACCAGTTTTAAAGTAGCTACTTTCAAACTACTTTAACATAGTTTAGAAGTAAATAAAACCAGTCTTAGTGCAGTAGCACAGCTTCATGAGGAAAGACAGTTTAAGGAATTTTACTTTAGAGTAATTTAAATTAGTGGGAAATTCAACGGCTGGAAAAACGAAGTATAAATCACAGCAGTTTGAAGACTGTGCTGTCCTCACTGTAGATTACTTTGAAACCAGATTATCTCTAAGTCATCCAGATTAAAAACACTTTAAAACATTTTACAGTAAGTTAGCAAAAACTTGTAAAATCGACTTTTAATCATGCTTAAAGCATATTTCAAATGTCAGACAGTTTAAAACACTGTTGACCCATTTTAAAGTTAGAGAACATTCAGATTAATTCAACTTTAAATCAGTTTCAAAACATTTATCATGACAGCAGCATTGTGCTTGATGTGGAACACTTTAAAAAAAAAAAAGGTTCATCTCATGAGACAGAAAATGAGCAAACTGTCATATTTAAGATGCTGCAATGAGATGTGACTCCCCCCCCCCAACCCCTCACCCCCTTCTAAATTACAATAAATATTTATTGATGAATAGAAATGCTTATTAATTGTATGTCTGGTGGTCGACTATAATTCATTAACTGTTTCAGTCCCAGGTAAAAATGACTAAAATTTCAAATTAATCATGAAATCTGCCAGCCAAAGAAATCTGCTTAACAAGCAAATGGAAAATAAAAATGTCTGTGTTAGGAAAGTAAACGAAACCCCGCCACCCACCCATCCACACCCCCACACACACATGGAGAAAACAATGATAATTGCTTTGCGCCGGATATCCAGACCCCAGCAACATTGAAATCATGGCCACATTCTCACCAGAAATCACCTGAAGCCATGAATGTGGCAGCAAGTACAGTTAAGAGTTAACAGCAGGAAACTGTGAGCAGGAACACCAACGTCAAGGAGGAGTTAAAGCCAAGATACAGAGAAAGATAAAAAAAAAAAGGAAATGTCGCATGCTGATATTATACTCATACTGTTTAATAGTGAAGAGATACGAGGGCTTTTATTCTTTGATCCAACAGACTTGCGTTTTGTCTGTGATGAGCGTGTTCAGACAGGACCACTGGCCTCATGAGCTTTGGGAGGCAGACGAGGGTCAGATTGCCTGCAACGCTTCACACTTAAACAATATCAAATACAACATTCACATATACATACCATTTTCTAATGACTAAATCGACGTGTCTGATCTTCTTTGACTAATTTGTGAGTATGGAAACATGAGTATGAAAACATTTTCGCTGGAGGATTTCTTAAACAGGCTCCAAATGTTTTTAAGATGTTTGGATCGCGTGTCCAGAGGGGATGCGTGTCACTAAAAGATAATTTCAAACCAGATGAATCACATCTGATTCACATCCCCCACTGCAGACTGTCTCAGACACTAAGGACGTGTCAGCACCTTCACACAACCAGCAGGGGGCACTAAATCCACACTAGGGGTGCAAAAAATAAAATAAATCCATCCATTTTCTATACCCGCTTACTCCAAGTAAGGATCATGAGGGGGGCTGGAGCCTATACCAGCAATCATGGGGCATGAGGTGGGGTACACCCTGGACAGGACGTCAGTCTGTCGCAGGGTCACATATTGACAAGCAAACACATTCACACCCGCAGGCACACCTACAGACAATTTAAAGTTTCCAATCCACCTAACCAACATGTCTTTTAGATGTGGGAGAAAGCCGGAGCACCCGGAGAGAACCCACGCAAACTCCACACAGAAAGGCCACAGATGGGAATCGACCCCATGACGTTCTCACTATGAGGCAACAGTGATAACCGCTGAGCCACCATGCTGCCCAAAATAAAAACGAACAGTGAAACCGGAAAACCTGCAGTATGTCACAATCCAAAAACATGACGTCTGCAACATTAACTATGAATTTGTTTAAAGGAACTGGCTATTCGCACGGCGGCCGTGTCCCTAACTCTCATTCCACTACTCGCCCGGCAAGACCCTGGTGCCGAAGTTGGGAACTATGAAGGTGCTGACACAGAAAATTCGTGCCATTTTTCGGGGGCCGTGTGAATAACTCTCATTTCACTATTCACCCGGCAAGAAGTGTGAAACATTTTCGCTTTGATGCTGCGCCACGCTCTTTTTGTCCTATGTATGATGAAACTGATTAGTGTACTGTACAAAAGACATCATCATCATTTTAAGATTAGGCTTAAAACTTTCCTTATTGCTAAAGCTTGTAGTTAGGGCTGGATCAGGTGACCCTGAACCATCCCTTAGTTATGCTGCTATAGACTTAGACTGCTGGGGGGTTCCCATGATGCACTGAGTGTTTCTTTCTCTTTTTGCTCTGTATGCACAACTCTGCATTTAATCATTAGTGATTGATCTCTGCTCCCCTCCACAGCATGTCTTTTTCCTGGTTCTCTCCCTCAGCCCCAACCAGTCCCAGCAGAAGACTGCCCCTCCCTGAGCCTGGTTCTGCTGGAGGTTTCTTCCTGTTAAAAGGGAGTTTTTCCTTCCCACTGTCGCCAAGTGCTTGCTCACAGGGGGTCGTTTTGACCATTGGGGTTTTTACGTAATTATTGTATGGCCTTGCCTTACAGTATAAAGCACCTTGGGGCAACTGTTTGTTGTGATTTGGCGCTATATAAATAAAATTGATTGATTGATTAGCTTAAAAAAAAATCATCAAAATCGGACAAATATTAAAGGAGTTATGACATCTTGAATGCAGTATGTTTGTTTATACAAGTAGTTCCAAGTTTTCCCACCAGTCTTGCCGTGCGAATAGTGAAATGAGAGTTATGGACACGGCCGCCGTGAAAATAGTGTCGGCCTTGTTTAAAACAAACCTAAACATTATTAATGCAAAACAAAAGCTCAAGAATGATGTTCCGTACACGGAACAGGTATATCCTCAAGTTAACTGGTGAGTATTTCAAGTGATTTATTCAATATTTTTAATTTTGTGCGAAGTCTTTAGTTCTACAGTGATAAAGCGAGAGAAAACGGAAAGTGAATCAAGTCCATGACCTTGAACCCTTGATTTATACAGAACTGAGAAGTAGGTGAACACATGGATGTCCATGTCAAAAATTTCAATTGAGATATGATTTACAGTCATAAACTCACAGTGTAGGTGTTTTACATAGTATGTGAATAAGGATCATTCCAAAATCGTCTACGGATCAAAACAAAAATTCTTCTGCTTCTGCGCAAGACACCCAGAAGTGTACACAGCCTGAAGCAAAAGTACTACTCAAAGTTCCATACTTTTAATGCATTTCACAAAAGGATAACCCTCACCCTAATCCCAAACCATTTAAGATAAAAACAAAATTTCTAGACAGTTGACACCAAAAGCACAGAAAATCCCAGTTTATCCCAGTTCACATACTACACAGAACACCTGCTTTCTTAAGGTTTACTGTCATTTCCATCACTGCAGGGATAATAAAAAAAGTCTGTCCAGTGGTTAAGATGTTGGATAAAAAGCAGAAAATTTTCAGTTTTATGTTATTAAAGTTGGCGACAAAACAATCTACCCAAAGTGGATATGACGGGTTCCAGAGGGGTTCAACATCAAAGCAAATATAAATGAAATTTAGGCTCCGGACGGACAGTTCTAAAATCCGCCCACTAGTGGACGCCAAAAACAAAACAATCACGTTTACTTGTAATGTTAGGCAATTTAAAACAAACTCAAGATTTATTCTGTCTCTCTCCTGTCAAGCTTTGACAACTTTTGAATGGCGCAAAAGTTTTTAGACTAATAGAGCAAAACGATAAATTCATATTCTGATTTAGTAATAACAGTCTCATGACGTTTGCGGTTCATACTCACTTTTAGCAGCAGAAGCGCACAGATGGCAAACGGGTTCATGTCTCACAAATCTTCCTGGTCTTGAAAGACTAGTTCAGAAAACTTTTTATTTTTTCCCCCTCCCCAACTTACGGAAAAGCTCCAGCTCTCCAAAAATCACTTCAGTCTAAACGTGACACTCGAAGCACCAACGTGACATAATCGTAGACTGTTCTGCTCGGAGCTCGAGTGAAACAGGTTTCGTGAAGCGTACAGTCCGCGCGAGAGCTTCTTTTAAAAGTATTCGAAGACAAAGTTTCTTGTGTTTCGGCTCGCAGGATGCCTGAGCTGACTGCTCCCTGCAGCAGCTTTAAAAGTGATGATGCAGGATGAAAACTTAGCTCGGCTCCGTTTCTCCTCCCACCTCCTCAACTTTCAAAGCAGCGCTCTGATTGGCTGCATCCGACGGAACAGGGGCGGCTCCACTATTTTTCTAGATGGGGCAGTAAAGTCTGATGACCACCAAGATGTCATATGCACATACTAGGGTCTACACCTTGTCACGGTATTATTGATGCACCGGTATAAGACGTTCCGTCCCATGTTTTGTAGATGCTGGATGTAGCGTCCACTGTTTTGTATAGCAGTTCCTTGCACATTCAGACAGCTTACATCATCTAATTGTCTCTCAGCGTGACAGCAACGCAACCAACAACAGCAGCCCACCCGCAATGAGTTTTAGAAATACTCGTATATTTACGCTTTGCTTTTCGTCCTCTGGGTGTATTGGCACGAAACAGAACAGCAGCGAAAAACAGAACAGCAGCACATTGGCAGTGAGTAAAAATAAATAAATAACACTTTGCACTTTTTTCTACTCAAAATACACAGTATCTTTCAGAGGATGGCATGAGATGAAAGCACAGATAAAACCTTCTTACTCGTCAATCAGATAGTGCTTTCCTCATAAATACATGGGTTCTCTGTTTTTCCTGTTCACTGTGCAGGGCAGGGGCTCATCCAGAGGAAAAGTAGACGGGACGGGACTGAACACAGCTCCCCACCCCCACCCCACCCAATACCCTTAGAATAGTGGGCCACTTTTGAAAACATTTTTTACATATAATACTACTACAAAATAATAACAATTTAACAACTAATATTTTGAATCAGTATTGCCTACAATTTACTACACTTCGGCACTAAGTGGGATTGATGAGCCATATAAAAATGTTTACTTAATTTAACTTTTCTGCATAACTAAAGTGAAATGTGAAGCAAGTTTTTTTTTTTTTTTTTTTTAAGCAATCTCTAAATTTGGACATAACTGGTCTGTTTGGGGTTCTAGCTTCAAAATCAGGTCAGTTGGTGTTAAGGAAGCCATACATAAGAAAGTGATTAAGGGTCTTGGGATTGGTAATCTCATCAAACAAACATGTAGGCTGTGATGTCAATTTGGGATAGGGTACAGGCAAAGAAAAGATGAAAATGTGCAAAAGAAAATACTAATACAACACACATTAAGTAGTATGACGAAAGTATTAAAAAGCTGGGTTACATACTAACACCACACACTACGAGGTCTCGTACAATTGATTGCATGCATTTAAATAAAAATTGTATAAGCAGTATTGAGCACATAAATGTACAGTGGTCCCTCGCTATAACGCAGTTCACCTTTTGCGGCCTCGCAGTTTCGTGGATTTTTTTAGTCCAGTTTTGCATGCTTTTTTTTTTTTTTTTAAAGCGCATAGTGTTCTGCATCCTCATCAAGCAGGCCGGTTGCGGCACCGCGAAGGCAGAACACGCGCATTGTGTTCTGCGTGTCTGTTTATAACAATCTTCTCGCCCAGAAGAAAAAAGAGCGCCAACAACTACTCATAACTGTGTTCTTCACTCGGAAAAAGACACCTGCACCGAGGTGTCACTCAGTGTAAAAAGATGCTACAGTGGAGCGGCGCCAGGACGAAGAGGCACGATCAGAGGAACTGTGAAACACTGGTCAGTCACTATTAATAATTTCTTATGTGTCCAACCTCATAGGTTGATTGTTAAAATTAAATTTGTTAGTTCTAAAAGCCATCATAATTATTTATAGGAAAACGTTCTATTTTTATTTCTCAAATGTTTGGGCCTGAAAACTGATTCTTATTTTTCTACTAAGGTTTGAACTTTGAGAGTGTTTACACGAGAGAAAAGTGAGAAAATGTTAATGCCTGTTTGAGAAAAGTGTATAAAGTGTGTAGTGAGGGGTTTTACAGGCTTAAAACATCTATAATAATTGTAAAAAATAACGTTGACTACTTCGCGGATTTCGCCTATTGCGGGCTATTTTTAGAACGCAACTCCCGCGATAAACGAGGGACCACTGTATTATGATATGTAGAGTATCAAACATCAAATGATACAAATCGTATTGTGTATCGTTTTGAGAAATGATAGCGCCTTGGCATGCATGCACATGCGCGCACACACACACACACACACACACACACGATGCTCAGCGTGCATATCTTCAAATAAATAAAGCTCTACACCATTTTTTTCTGGGCATGCACTCTGTAAATTATAGTGAGTGGATGAAGAAGTAGATATAGATGACCTTACCTCTTGCAGTTTGTTGACATTATAACTCAAAACCAATAAATGACATCTTGTAACTCACCAAATTATAACAGCATTTCATGATGAAAGTGAATAGATGTTGGTTAACTCTGATGCATCTGATCAACCCACAACCATATCCCATAAACCTGTCTGCAGACACGCAAACACATTAACACTGATGCATACATCAATTAAATTAGAATTGATGCAATAGTATTAATTTTAATATTATACAAAGGACACATGACTATTGACTATTACAATGCACTTTATGTTGGTATCACTCAAGGCTCTCTAAACCGACTCCAACTGGTCCAGAATGCTGCTGCTCGCCTGTTGACCAACACCAGGAAGCACAGCTACATCACTCCTGTACTTTACTCCCTGCACTGGCTTCCAGTCCGTTTTAGAGTTGATTTTAAACTGTTAATGTTTGTTTTTAAAGCTGTAAATGGCATTGCACCTTCTTATTTATGTGACCTGTTAAAAACACACAACCCTGTCAGAGCACTTCAGTCTGCTGACCAAAACTTTCTGGAGGTTCCCAGGTCCAGGTACAAACAATGGGGTGACCGTTCTTTTGCAGTAGCAGGTCCAAAGTTGTGGAATGCATTACCTCCTGAACTGAGGTCCATTAATAGCTTGCCTCTGTTTAAAGCTAAGTTAAAAACATACTTGTTCAGGGCAGCTTTTTGCACATAATTGCTTTGACACTTTTTTGTCTATTTTTATTCTATTTTTGGATGCTCTTGTTGTGTTTTATTGTGTTTTTCGTACTGTTCTTTTTATTTTATCTCTAGCTGGTGCTATTGGAAAGCACTTTGGTTCAGTGAAAACTGTTGTAAAGTGCTATAGAAATAAAACTTGATTGATTGAAATAAAAAATAAAATTAATCTGAGTTTGTATCCTTCCTGTTGCAAATAATGAGTGATAAGTAAATGCTGACTGAGTTAATACTGTCAATATTTCAAAATTGCTAACTAAATATGTAAAGTAAAAAACAAAATGCTTCATTTAACAGAAAGAAAACATTTCTGATGTTACACTTTTGTGCCACTATAACAGTACAAGAGACCAGTTTTTCCATCTCCCCCACCCACAGGTTGAATTTGCTTCTGCCGCCAATGGTTATCTTCACACACATGATGGAAATGAAGAGTAGGTGTTGTTGAAGTTATATACAGCTTGAAATTAGCTGGTCAGTTTCTTTAATTTCCCAGGCCTAGCTCTGGTGGCCACCACTGATGCCACCCCCCCAGATCTGAATAAGGGGGAAAAAAAACAAGCAAATCTTTTCATCAATGAAAATCAGCTCATTGTTAAAACACTCATTCTCATGTCAGCTTTTTTTTTTAAATGTTCTTTTTTCAAACCGATTCAGATGCACCCAAAAACCTAATAAGTATGTATTCCAAAAAGAATCAGATACTATAATTAATTTTATTTAAAAGTGGTGAAAAGGTCTTACCAATATTTTCACCAGGTTTAAATAAAACTTAATATAATTTATTGATTTTTTTTTTTTTTTTTTTTTTTTGTCAGCGAGGTATTAAAGTACTTTTTGGCAAGAGGTTCGTGTCCTTGCCTATCAAGCCCACCTGTACCCCATTCTCCCTGTACTTCTGGAATTACATGTGAAAGGGCATTTGTTTATTTTTCCAGTATTTTTCCTGAATCCACCCTTTTGTGCAGTTCAACCATCAAGGAAAGAAAATTTATGTTTTATGCAAGCTGTAACCCGAGAGTCCCCAAATTTGGGGACTTGTACCGTTTTGGAACATTTGAACATTCATAACTAACCAATGCTGACACCAACATACACTTATTATATATACATCAAAATGTCAAGCGAAGTGTCCTCTACAAAAGTGTCCACTTCAATCACATATCAACTAACCACAGCTGAAACGCCAAGCAAATAAAGACATAAATCGGAATTCATTTTTTGGGAAAAAAAAAATCCCCCTCATTTACTCATACCAAGTATTATTTACTTTCAATTTTTGCATTCACAACATCCCCTAGGACCTGTCTTTTAGCTGATCCAAAGTTTTGCATTTTTGACCTTGTACAAGCTGAGAAATAAATCATAATGTTTGGGTATGTGATTTTTGGTGAAACAGGCCCTAGGGCTTAAGAAGATAAAAACAATTATGCGAGCAGCAATATGGTTTTATGCCAAGAAAGAGCACCACAGATTCAATGTTTGCACTGAGAGTACTGAATAAGAAGTACAGCGAAGGCCACAAGAAGTTGTATTATGTGTTTGTGGATTTAGAGAAAGCTTATGACAGGGTGCCAAGAGTTGTGGTATTGTATGAGTAAGTCTGAAGTGGCAGAAGAGTATGTATTGGTGGTGCAGGATATATACAGTGACAGTGTGCCCTTTCTTGTCAGCAATGGTTGATAGATGAGATCAGACAAGAGTCTCTATGGACTATGAAGTTTGTAGATGACATTGTGATCTGTTGTGAAAGTGGAGAGGAGGTTGAGATGAGCCTGGAGAGGTAGAGACACACTCTAGAGCAGAGAATGAAAGTCAGAAGGAACAAGACGGAGTAGATGTGTGTGATTGAGAGGGAACCTGGGGAAATAGTGAGGTTGGTGAGAAGAGTTGATATGGTGAAGGTAGAGGGGTTTAAATACTTGGGGTCAACTATCCACAGTAATGGAGTGTGTGGTAGAGGTGAAGAAGAGCGTGCAGGCAGAGTGAAGTGGGTGGAGAAAGGTGGCAGGAGTCATTTGTGAAAGAAGGTTATCTGCAAGAATGAAAGGTAAAGTTTACAAGGCTGTAGTGAGGCCAGGCATGTTGTACAGCTTAGAGGTGGTGATGCTAAAAAATTTTAACAACAAAAATCTAAGCAGGTGGCAAAGCTGAAGATGCTACAATTTACTTTGGGAGTGACAAGGATAGACAGGATTAAGAATGAACATGAGCACAGGTAGGATGGTTAATAGACAAAGTTAATGAGGTGAGACTGAGATGGTTTGAACGGATACATGAGAACTTGGCCCAGGAGTGAACTGGGCCTGGTGCTAACCCTAACCCTACCGCGGGCCGAGTTCTCTTGTTAGCTTTTGGACATGTGCAGAGGTACAACCAGGGCATATAGGGAGTAGGATGCAGAGAATGGAGCCACCAGGTAGAAGAAGGAGGAGGCCAAAGAGGAGGTTTACGGATGTGCTGAGGGAGGACATGCAGGTGGTTGGTGTGACAGAGGAAGATACAGAGGACAGGGTGAGATGGAAACGATTGATCTGCTGTGGCAACTGCTAATGGGAGCAGCCACAAAGAGAAGAAAGTTTTAAGCAAATAACCAAAAATGTAGTCCAATTCAGATTTTCTGCTTACATCGGGTTTTGGAGGCCAGGACACTTACACTGGCTAAGTTTACATGCCGTTAATATTCGGGATAAGGTCAATATTCTGGTTTCTGAATCATTAGGAAGAACTCATTTACATGCTTAAGCAGACAGTTACTCCTGTATACATGGTCATTGGTATCATTTGGAATATCCTCATCTAAACAGTGACGCACGTCTTCCACCGGTGTTTGATTTGGTCTGGCGTTCATGCAAATCGTGCTTCGCGTAACTTTTCGGCCACCTTCTTGTAAATGTCGCTATCTCGGTACTTTCTACCGTCAATAAAAGACATTATATTCATGTCTTTCATGATACTAATGAAGTACTCGTTTCCTCCTCGCTCCAAAAGTGTAGTGCTGTCTGGATTTCCCCATGCTTGTTTACTTCTGCTTCTGTGGTGTCCGGTGGGTTGCGGCCGCTGCATAAAAGTAGTTGCTGTACTCAAGACCAAGATTCCTTGTGGAGAGGACATGCGCAGAACACAAAATAATGTTCCTTTCTATGGGGATATTCCAATGCGCGTTTATATGACCTGATATTCGGGTTAGAAAAGGAGTAACCCAGGGGTCATATTCGAGTTTTTAAAAACCGGAATATGAACGTATTCGGGTTTTTGCGGGTGTTTACATGGCCGTGCGCAACCAGGTTATGAAAGGGTTATGAAAAGGTTACTGGCTGCATGTAAACGTAGTCCCACACCTGTTACCTGCGCTCAGAGGATTGTGAATTAAAACTGCCATATGCTGAACAGAACAGGTGAACCAATGAAAACAAAACAGGTTTCCACAAGATATTTCTTTTCAAAACCACAAAGTCCTCAAAGACGTAAACAAAATAATCCACAAACTTTTACATTTTCAACAAAAACAGACAGATGTAAAAAAAAAAAAAAAAAAAAAAGCAAAACAAAAAACAAAAACAAAAACCACTGCTGTTCATAAAGCTAACAACAGGCCCGTCCTAGCATTGATTTGTGTTGGTGCTTAAAGCTGGTGTTATATTTGCACTCAACAATCAGATGGACGTTTTTCATTCCTATTTTACATGCATTGAAGTAAAAGATTTTTGTCTATGCCCATAGAGGACTTATTTTGAATTTTGTTGACAAATTTGTTGAAATCCATGTGAGTATGTCACCTTTGCAAACCTGCCCGGTGTGACAAGACGCTGATTAAACAACATGATTATTGCACATGTGCGTCTTGGACTTGTCACAATAAAAGCTTCTCTAACAAAAAGTCAAGAGAAACACACTGTGTGCACAGAAGAAATGTTGGCGGTTAACTTTTAAACTGGGTACACGTTTACATTTGCTGAAGATAACCACAACCTGTCCATTATTTAAGCTTCTCATTAAAAAAAAAGTTATGTGGTGTTAAAATTTTCAGTCTGCACATTCTCAGAAGTTATTGGGTATAAAATATAATCATGCCGGGTGGAGGATGGAGAACATTTCACAGCCTCGCTGGACGGCACGTAGATAATCAGCTGTTATCAGAAAGAAAGAAAAGACAGCGTGTGAATCAAACTAGATCAGCCTCACAGCACGTTTGAACTTAACAACTCAAAAGAAACCCAACGGAGGGTAAATCCCACACCTTGTAAATTCTGCAGAATGCATGGCAGGCGGGCGGGTGGTGGTGGTGGGGGGCACACTTCAAACCAAATGGAAGGAGCTCAGACACAATGCCGCTCGCACTTCAAAGCCCACCGAGGAACGACAGCAGACACAAAGAATCTTCTGGCTCTGATAAAATTCAAGCTCCATTTGATTTGGAATGACTTGTTCCTTCTCCTTCACAGAAGGAGAAGGAAGATCATTTTGATGATGATCCTTTAGAGCTCATAAAAAAGCAGAAGCGGTCACGCACAGGCGACGACACTATTAAGCAGCTCTTCTTTTAGAAACGATGTTTTATCTTCAGGCGAAGCACAAACAGCCCTGCGGGAAATTGCTGAGGTTCAGGTTTGAGGTTCTTGGCAGGAACAACTTGAACATCAGATTAGCGAGACAGCCACCCTGCCCTCAGGCCTGCAGAGGTCAGGAGGAGATAACGGCAATAATCGAGAGCAAGGTGTCGAGCCCTCCCGCCATTGTCAGCAGGAGCACATCAGAGTGACTGTCCCTCTTTACTCCTGTTCTCTGCCTTCTATTTGACTAGCCCCCCCCCCATCACTGAATTGTAGCCCCCGGAGGTGTTTATGGCGAGACTGGCAGGATGTTCAGCCCACCGGGAGATCAAAGTCTCCTCTTCAAATAATCGCGCCGCTGCTCGCTGTGACCTTCTGACCTCCGATAGAGTTAACCTCACAGATGCATGCAAACCCGGGATTACAGTTGAGGAGCTGGAGCTCCATTCTGGAAGCGTATCGGCTTCCTTCCTGCTGTGGTTCACAGAGGAATCAGAGCTCAATTTTGTTCTTTCAGTCATCCTCAGGATATGGGATACGGTTCCCATTAAAGACTGCAGTGACAACGATTAACCACATTAGGGAAGTTTCAGGCGTTCCCCTTTAGAGCACTAATGTTTTGATGGAGTGCAGATACATTATCACAATTCAAATTGAGCAGTTTTATGATTAAGTCCAGACAGCGCACACTGGAACTGCCAAGTTCCAGCAGTCATGTTTAATCGGCCCTTGAAAGGGTTGCTTGGCTAAAGTACGAATATCAGCGAGAGACATTATTGAAATAGTCAGTTTAGAAAGTCCACATACTGTTTGGTTTTTATGTATTTTAATTTCTTCATGATATTTAAAATAATTCAGCTTTTTCTATATTTAAATTACCTCCTTACTGAAACTAGGGTGACCATATTTTGATCACCAAAAACCAGGACACTCGGCCCGGCAGTGACATACTCAAATAATAGTTGAAGTTTACTCAAAGATTCGAAAAGATGAAAAACAATGAAAACCAGGACATTTTGATGACTTTCAAAAAAAAAACAACAAAAAACAGGGTGGCCAGGACAGGACGTGAAAAACAAGACATGTCCAGGGATGTCTGGTCACCCTGCTGAAACCAAATCTCTACAACATGACATAAATAAAAAAATATCAAAGCCAAACTAATGTGTAACATAAGTATGGGTCCCCTTTAGTATAACAACTAAATCACCAATTTTCCAGTCAGTGGATGGAGTTCTGAACATTTCGGCAACAGTATGTCTTTGCATCATTTACACAAACCAATAAGGAATACAAACAAGTATGTGGTGTCTTTTTCCACAGTTCTTATGCTCCACTCACTGTTGATTATTATCTGGGAAACACCAGACTTGAACAATGAAGTATAATTACTGTAGGTGGATATGAAAAAAAGCAGGGCAGATGACCTCCAGGAGCAGAGATAGTGACCCATACGGTAGAGATCCAGTTGAGGGTTCGGCACAAGTTTTACATTGGATGACCTTTCTGATGCAATTCTAGTTCTACATGAAGAAAGACACTTAAAGTCCCCAGTCTTCCTAAGCAGTCTGCCAGCCAGGTACTAATCAGGACAGCTGGCTTAACTTGTAACACCTGATGGGATCAGGTGTGCAAAAAGTGGCATGACTCTGAATACATGATAATACAGGCCTTGTGGTAAGCCTGTCTGGAGGAGGCAGGTCTTAAAAACTAAAGTGATCATGCAAGAAGGAGACAAGTGAATGAAACAATTGACAATATTAGATTTAACAGCCTCTCTGACTGTGATTGAAACTGTGCATAGTGCCCCTGAGCCAGAGTCTCTGTGGCTCAGGTAACAAGGAACAAACACACTGCAGGATGGGCTGATTTGTTTTAAAAGTATATTTTCAGAAGAACAATACAAATGCAAGACAATAGTGGATAAAGAGTCATTAGATCCAAAGTCAAGGCAGTGTTGACCTTAACTTAAGGCTTTTGATGGATTACTGTGAGCTAAATTCAGGACAGAACAGCAAATATCACAAACAGCAGATGCGTGAACAGCAGTTTACATGTTGTGAGAGGAACATGAATGCAAAGACCCAACTCTGAAGTGATTTCACTGTAATCTGAGTATGACTGCATAACTGTAATTAAATTACATTCATATTCCGTTGAGCTGAACAGTGTAAAGTCATATAAAAGGATATCAGTGTGTAACCAAGTGGGTTCTTGAACATGTCCAGCTGTCTGCACAAACAGTCCATCAGCCAAGCAGGTTGTCGTTCCACTTAAAGTGCTCAAACAACACTTACAGTCCGGCCTCAGTGTACCATGGTCTCTACATAATGTATGCTAGCCATCCCAGCCTGGTAGCTATAGACCAGAGAGGGGTCAGTGAAAGAATACACAGGAGCCAAAATTCAAAAATGCTTCAATAATATTGAAAGAATAGTTATTGTTGTCTGATCACAAGGATTTCAAAATGGTATAGTTTGGACTATCAATGACTGAATGTCATGGGGTAAAAATGGTGACAAAGAACAGTTTTAGTTTGTTCATGAGTCAAAAACTGAACTTGTCCCAATTTTGGTAAAAAGTGATGCAAATTAATGGGTTTGCTAATACAGTTCTAGAAAGCAATAGTTTGCCCCATTTCTTATGCTTAGTTATCACGTTACGGGGTAATAATATATGTCACAGAATCCACTGGTCCTTGTTTGACCAGTACTTTGACACCAAGCATTCAACACAGTCAGAACTTTTTCATTTATTAATTCTGCTGGCTCCACCAATAATCACTTTTTACCCAAATTGGAGCAACTTTAACTTTTGATCCCTGTAAAAACTAGAATTAATATAATTTATTTTTACCTAAGTAACTTCATAACTTTCAGTCACAGACAGTCCAAACTATACCTGTTTGGAATCTTTACCATCAGACAAATAATGTGGTTTACTTTGGAGCATTTTTAAAATTTTGACCCCTGTGTAATCCTTCATTGACTCGTACACGGTGGTAGCTACCATCCTGGAAGAGCAATCATACATTTTTGTGTAGGCCATGGTACACTGAGGCTGATTATGTATGCTGTTTGGACATGCTGAATGGTACCAATCAAAATTGGCTTTGGGCTCATGGACGAAAACACTCATACAGTCACAAAACATTTCTCTATGCCATCTTACATCTGAATGTAGACCGCCTGAATATACCACAAACAACTCAAAATGTTATTTACCCAAATTATTCTGTCGTCCCTCTTGACATGACACTGCACAGCGACCATTTGGGTCAAACCCTCAGGAAAGACATGAATTCCTCAGTTGCTTGCTCAGACTGCTCATGTGTTTCAGCGCCATCGCCCCTTCAGATCTTTTTAGTCCTTCATAAACACACCAGGCACACTCAGCCAACAGCTGATCGAGTCCAGTAACAGCTTCTAAATATGAGTCAGAGTAAAACAGTGAGGTGTGCTTAAATAAAACATAACATCAAACTCACCACGTCAGAAAGAAATGGAAGATTTGTAACTCAGTGTTTGCACACGGTTCAAGATGGAAATCACAAAAAAGGCACTTTCAGATCAAATAAACAAAGATAGCAACGTGGGAACAAGAATGAAAGAAGTCTGGATTTGTTAAAGGCCTTTTAGTCCACCATGTAATGCTCTCCATGTGAGTTTAATTGCATCCAAACTCACAGAAAAAAAACACCATAAAAGAGTGATCATATTTCACATACTTGACCGTTTCAGCAGCCGTCACTTTGTTTGTAACATTTCCTGCAGCCTATCAGCATGCAGAAGAAATCTAGGATCAGTAAATCCCGTTGTTTACCAGCAGAGATCATAACAGCTCACACAGCACTATAGAAGCTCTTCTTCTATGGTGCTCTATGCAACAGCCACAGCAGCTTTATCGCGCATAATGCACATAGTCTGCCCTCTTGTGGTACTCACCAGTATTGCAAAACAGAAAACTCGAGCAACATTGGCTGCACTTTTCAAGTTTTCAGGACTTTAAAATGTGCCCAAACAAAGACTTTGGGAAGAGATTGTTCCTCAGACACATACGGAATACGGAGCGCGGAGAGTTCACAGCGCTGCGCTCTGTTTCTGAGGCTGTACATGCGTCAGAGTGAGTCACGTCCCTGAAGTATGACTCAGTATCAAATATATACAGTCCAACAGCAGTTCATAACCTCATGGTCCATCGAGAAAAAGGCCACTCTTTGGAATGATGCTGATTTATAAAAGGAGAAGAAAGTGCTCTGTGTATCGCTGGTCTTCCAGATTGATCAGCGTTTCCGAGTAGTCCTCATGGGGCATTTTATCTGCAACGTACAGATTCTTTCCCACAGCCGACCGTCTCATTTCCCATCGTTGTCAGTGGGATTGTACTCCGTTTCACCCGAGGACACCTGAGAGATGCGGCGAGTGGAGCCCCACAGGCGCGTGCCAAATTGTCCTGTGCGAACCTGCGACAAGGAGGCAAAATGCAACTCATTTGACAACATCAATGGAGATAGTCATCTCAGGACAAAATCAACAACTACTTTTAATAACAAATACACAGCAAAGGATTATCTCACAATCACTTGAGGTCCTGTTTCTCACCTCCTCTGGCTTCCCTGCCCCCACAACTATTAGCTTGCCATCCTCGAGGCCCACTAGGATGTGGCTGCCCTCTTTAGTAACAGATATACACATCACAGGAACCTTTAAGGCCCGGGGCGCCACCACAAGGTTCAGGCTGTTAAACAAAAAGAGTTAAATAAAACATTTATAGCTTCAAACAGCTCGTACAAACTTTACGCAGCCTTCACATGTTGATGGTAGTAAACTGTCATACCGGTTGAATTACTGTTGGCAGATAGCAGGTGTTGATTTTTTGATGGGGAGGGGAGGTGATGGTCTAGTGGTTAAGGTGTTGGGCTTGAGTCCAGAAGATCATGGGTTCAAATCCCCGCCTGACTGGAAAATCACTCAGGGCCCTTGGGCAAGGCCTTTAATCCCCTATTGCTCCCGGTGTGTAGTGAGTGGCTTGTATGGCAGCACCCTGACATCGGGGTGAATGTGAGGCATAATTGTAAAGCGCTTTGAGCGTCTGATGCAGATGGAAAAGCGCTATATAAATGCAGTCCATTTGATGTTGGGTCGGACAATAATTTACTTAACTGTAAGATACAGCAGTCTGAACATTTTGCACAGTGTTATATTAAAAAAGGAAGTCAACTTAAAAGTCAAGAGTTTGTGGCGATACAGCTTGATTACCACGGCTGTGCAAGCAGGGTATTGTAATCACTTCTATGTGTGTGTGTGTGTGTGTGTGTGTGCATGTGTGTGCATGCGCAAAATGAAGGGAAAGGTCAAAGAGAGAGTACTGAGACTGGGTGTGAGAGAGAGCAAGAGAGAGAGAGAGAGACGTGATGATGAAATTTTGGAACAGATTTGTCAAGGGTCGAGGTAAGATTTTATTTTTAATACATATGATTCTATGTCTCGACTTGTCTGTGACATCATCATGACATCTCGATAAATATTCTTCTGATCAACGTGAACTTTTGATCAAATCTCTAGCCACACTGGTAGTGGAGGTATTACGGTAAATGTGTTTTTGGAGCATAATAAGTCCAAACAGTTCCTTTACCTACATAGACCTTTGACCAATCTGCTCCAAAAGTTAATCATCTGGAATCACTAACCGAAGTAATATTCCCACCAAGTTTATTGAAAATCCATCCAGTTATTGTAGTTATTTTGTTCACACACACAATTACAATACCCTCCTCTCCACATACACAGGCTGAAAAAAAGACATTCATCTTAATATTCCTGCAACCAATGTGGCTACAAATTTCACCAAAAGCTCATATATTTGTGACTGAATAGTATCAGTGACTTCATGATGAAGACATGAAGAAGTCATATTGTTAAACACAACAACAAAAAAGTAAACACCGTCTTCAAGTATGTGTGGTCCTCCAAAGTTCAATGCACGCATTTCTGATAGGATCATTCAGTGTCATGAAGATCATGATACTGAAGATCATTCATTCATGTTCCCCTGACTACAACAGGGTGACTCTCCAAATTAAAACACTCCATCTCTTGCTGCTCATCTTTTCTCATCCTTAAAGATGAAACAACATTCAATGTGTCTGCGTTGCTATGGCAAGCAGTAAAAGTTGAAAAATTTTAATATTTGACAGGAACTGCCATCGCGGTGTGTGACTGCTGCGCTCACAGTCGGTGGCGGTGCAATTTTCTGTCATTAAAAACAGAGCATCGGTTTAGCACCAACATGTGAATGCAGCACTGAGTTTGTCCCTCCAAACAGTATCTTTACCTGCACAGATCTCGTATGTGAAGGTTTCCTTGTAAAGTGCCCACGATGACGTATTCAGACACCAGGTGCAGCGCCGTCACCTGCTCATCTATGGTGACGGAGGACAGCAGACAGCCGTTTACAGAGTAAACATGGAGGGAGTACTTGCCCTGCAGGAACACACAAAACAGACACGGGCACTGATGAGATCGTGGAGGTGCTCCTGTGTTTGTAGCTGCACTGCATGCAGGCACCAGTTCATGTACCTTTCGCATAGAACGTTCCTCCAGAGATGTCTGTACCACGATGTGGCCTTCCAAGCCCACCTGGAGCCGAGAGATTTGCGCTGGCACGCAGCTATCCTCAGGAGAATGCAGCGATCTGAGAAACTGTCCCCGGCGGATGGTGTGCACAATTACAGTGCCGTCCTGACACGCACCAAAGGAAAAGTGAGGATACATGAGAAAATGATCACTTTAATATGCAAAGAAGATATTCATTTAATTATTTTATGTGCGTTTTGCTTTGTCATATGCTACCACGTTACACATTAAATTCTGTTTAAACAGTGTGACACCTCTGACCTTTGACCCTGAGACAGCCATGTCCAGTTCAGTGCTGATGGCTACACAGGTGACCTCCTGATCGTGTCCATAGAGAACTTGCACTGGTCGTGGAGACAGACCGCTGGAAAAGCCACCCTAAAGGACACACAGGTGAGTCATCATGACCTTTTAATGTTGTCTTATCATGTCCACATATACCACCGTGCGAGGTCGAGTGACGAGAGGAAAATCACCTGCTGTAGAACCTGCCACACTATGCAGGAAGTGTCCCTTGAACCAGAGATGAGGTAGATGCCGCAAAGATCCAGAGCCAAGCAAGTTACAACATCTGTGGCACGGGAATACTTCAAAATTAAGAAGCCATTTCCTGTCTGCTTTTATGAATTAAGAAAATAAAAGCTCACCAATGTGCCGGCAGATCCTGCCCACCAGCTTGCCCTTGGCCAGCTGTGTGACACGGAGGCTGCAGTCCCAGTGGCCTCCGCTGAACAGCAGGCGACCATCGTTGGACACGACCAGCACCTGAGTACTGACCTCTATTCCCGGAGAAAAAGGCCCACTCAAGACACGCTGAGTTCTGTACAGAAAAAAAAGAGGTGGGGGGAGTGGTGCAAACTTGAAACAAGTGTTGAAGGTGAGCTATGCAGAGATTTAATAGATCACATTAAACTGTCATGACATTTCATTCACAAGCTCTAATCTCTGTGAAAGCACATTCAGATGGTGTTTATCCTGATTTATTCTGTGTATTCACTGTACTTTTAAAGTAAATTAAACCTAATTCACTTAATTGAATGGGACTTTGAAACCTCAAAGGTAAAAAAAAAACCATCCCAACAGATACTCTGCTTCCACTTGACCGTTGCAAGACGGAAGGTTTGTGAATGAAAAATAACATCTACCCAAAAAATCTTTTTGGTCGTGAAAAAAAAAAGTACAAAGCAACTTGTTACAGCTCTTGTTTCACTAATATTTTTAATCAAAGTGGAAGCATAAGAATTTAACATAGAAATTGATGATATGGATTGGCTAGGCATGGAAATTTCATCATACTACCAGTTCTCGGACATGGTTATTACACCCAAGTTAAAAAAGTAAACAGTTACAGGTGTACAGGTGGAGCGCCTTGGGGCAACTGTTTGTTGTGATTTGGCGTTATATAAGAAAAAAGTTGATTGATTGATTGATTGTATCAGAAATGCTGGAGAGAATGTGGGATGATGGATGCTGAGCATTCTCATATCTTTTGGAAATATCCCAAACTCTTCCAATTTTGGAAAACTATTCATAATTTCCTGTGCCAAATTTTGGAAACTTTGAACTTCTTTATTTGAGTCGTTTTTGGGATGGCACCTTTCATAAATGTGCTGAATATTTGGTAAAGATAATGTCAATAGCAGCAAAAAAAAAGGGGGAAGATGAATGCACCATTAAAGGATCAATGGATAGCTGGAGGACATATTAATGGAAAATCTAACACACAGACAGACGACAGGAATCACAAATGGACAAAAAAATGAAAAAAAATAGACATTGTTTAAGCAAAATAAATAAAAATAATGTGCTACTCAGACATGTTCCTGTTGTTTTGTATAACTGTATCACAAAGTTTAATAAAATATAAGTGACAAAAAAAAACAGATAGAGAGGAAGCATAGGGAAGTGCTGTGGTCATGACATTTCTGAACGTTTGGAAGACAGACATTCTGCAGACAGTCATTCATGATGGTGAAAGCCCCGTCTGACATTTATCAGATAAGAAGCTTTTCTTTTTTTATAGTGTGCTTTACTTCTTTTTATCCTAGGCTCTCAGAAAGCCTTGACAAGTACCCTCTAAAATACAATGATCGAGAGAATCAGAGAAATAAAAGGAGAAATTGACAGATGTCACACTAGAGAATCAGAGAAGTAAATAGTTACTTTTAGACTGTTTCACAGTGGTTATGTTCTAAAACTCAAATAACATGGTCATACCGCCACACAACCCAGCCGAAAGGATTTTATACAGATTTGGTCATGAAAGAAAGAGTGGTCGAACGTGATACTCATTGAGTGAGTTATGTTCTAAAAGTCAAAAGTCATGCTCACATGGCTGGGAAATTTGCCGAAATATTTTTTGTAACAAAGAAGATGATAAAGCGTTTTTTTTTTCATTACATTTACACTTCCTATGTCATCACGTAAGTCCCATCTAGCTAGCTGCAACTGTTTCTGCTCTGAAAGTTCATGCAAAAAGCAAATACCAGTGTATGGTATTTTGATTTTGGGTACGTTGTGTCTGCATTACATGATGTTACAAGGGGCTTTCACTGAATTATCATAACAGTTAGTGCCATTTATTTGAATATTTTATTTGACATGTCAGAAAGCGGAATGGTGGATTAGTGGTTAGCACTGATGTCTCACAGCAAGAAGGTCATGGGATCACTTCCCGCCCTTTCTGTGTGGATTTTGTGTGGATTTTGAAGCAAATCAAAAACATGCTTATTTAGGGTCTGCTCCTTTCTCTGCCCCTGACCAAGGGAGCAGCTCTACATTTGGAGTTGGTCCCCGGTGTTGCAGACTGAACGGTCCCCCTAAAAAATGGTCCCCCTGATGACGTGGTTCACGGATTAACACCTTGTTTCTGCTTCAAACTGCACACCAGTCATCATCTATCTCAGAGACAGATATCTGAAGCTTTTGTACAACAATCATTTCCACATAAATTCAACATTATTTCATCATAAAAGGTGGCAGAAGTGATCAGAGCGTTGCGGCTAAACAAACTGCTAGTTGATGCGTTCACTGCGTGTTGGCCATTTTGAAGCATCACGGAATTTCGCCTCGTTTCTGCTTAAAACTGGCTTTAGAATGATTTAAGAGGTTTTACGTTTATCATCATGGTTAATAATCCATTAATCCATTTGATTGCTTTGGGTGAAGAGACTCTGTCTCAGATGTGCTGCTGTGGTCTGAAATGATGCATGCGCAGATGCAAAAGGCGGACCGATATTTAGGGGGCTGTTCAGTCTGGTTCGGTTTGTCACACCATGCGCCGGACTGTGGCTGCTCACCACTCCTAGTGGTTGGATTGTGTCTAACTGTAATTAGGATGGTTAAACGCAGAGGACAAACTTCACAATAAAGGAAATTATTATTATTATTATTATTATTATTATTATTATTGCAGCGGAGGAAGGTGACGATATTAAAAAATCTCTGGACTTTCTATCAGAGGAGATTTCTGTTGTGAAGCAGCAACAGAAATCAATTATGGATCTGGTGGAGGAGGTGAAGGCATTACGGCTCCAGAATGCCGAGAAAGACCGGCATCTGGTGCAGCTGGAAAATAGAGTGGCTGAATTGGAGCAGTACACCAGAATTAACGACGTCATCATCACAGGTCTTCACATCAAACCACGGTCCTACGCACGGGCGGTAACAGATGAGAGCGGAGGGGAGCCCAGTGAACAGGAGGTCAGCTCTGTGGAAAAACAGGTTGCTGATTTCCTCCTATCTAAAGGTATAGAAATGGATTTAAATAACATTGAAGCGTGCCACCCTCTGCCCCGGAGAAATGACGGTGATAAACGAACCGTCATCATGAGATTCATCAACAGAAAACACAAAACAGCACTGTTAAAACAAGGAAGAAAACTGAAAGGGACAAACGTATTCATCAATGAACATCTCACCAAACGGAATGCCGACATCGCCAGGAAAGCACGCTTCTTAAAGAAACAGGGAAAAATCCAGCACACATGGACTTCAAACTGTAAAATATTCATCAAACTGAACGGATCACCAGAACAAGCAAAAGTCATGGCAATAAGGAACATCGAGGAGCTGGACAAATATGAACAATAGTGTTTCTTAAAGCGAGGATCTGGACAAATATGACCAATAAGGTATGAGGACACAAACACATCACAACACCATGACACAGACCAGAGGAACCTATTCATCTACTACATCATCTACATCTGGAGACAAGAAGGATATAACTCAAAGGATTGCTGATCATGGAAAAGTAGAACTGAGAACATTTAAATACACAGACCACAATGTACTGGACTTGGAGCACGATATAGACCCGGACAATAATTTCTTCTCAAATATCAATGACAGCTGTTGCTATTATACAGATGAACAGTTTAATCGGATCATTAAAACGGATAACAAATTATCAATAATCCATTTCAACAGCAGAAGTCTATATGCAAACTTTAACAACATTAAAGAATATTTAAGTCAGTTTAAAAAAATATTTAACATAATTGCTATATCAGAAACATGGATCAATGAAGATAAAGGAATGGATTTTGAACTGGATGGATATGAATTTAATTATGTAAACAGAAAAAATAAGAGTGGAGGAGGAGTGGCTGTGTATGTGGATAAGAACATGGATTATAAAATAGTAGACAATATGACAACTGTGATTGATAACTTATTAGAATGTATAACTATTGAAATATGTGAAGAAAAAAGCAAAAATGTATTAGTCAGCTGTATATATAGAGCACCAGGATCTAGTATTGAAACATTCACTGACTGTATGGGAAAAATGTTCTCAAAAACTAATCAAAAAACTGTGTTAATTTGTGGTGACTTAAATATTGATCTGCTCAATCCAAATAAGCATAAAATAACAGATGAATTTATCAGTATAATGTACAGTATGAGTTTATATCCAAAAATCACCAGGCCAAGCAGAATTACATCCCATAGTGCTACCTTAATTGATAATATATTCAGCAATGATATTGAGAATAACACTGTGAGTGGATTATTAATCAATGACATTAGTGATCATCTACCAGTTTTCATCGTTTATAATAGAAACCATCGGCGGAATCAGCCAGAGGAGAAAATAAAATACAGGCGAGTGCGGACAGAGGAAAACATGAACACACTAAAGAAGGATTTACAGGAGCAAAACTGGGAAAAGGTATACAGTGAAAGTGATGTTGATAGTGCATATGAAACTTTTTTACAAATATTTACATCATTATATGATAAAAATTGTCCAATTAAACAAGACTACAGAAAACAAAAAATCCAAGCTCGACCATGGATGACGAAAGGGTTACGAAATGCATGTAATAAGAAAAATACACTGTATAGAGAATTCATAAAACTAAAGACTAAAGAGGCAGAAAATAGATATAAGAAATACAAAAATAGATTAACTAATATTATACGGGTATGTAGGAAGGAATATTATAGTAACATATTATATAATAACAAAAACAATATTAAAGGAATATGGGATATATTAAATAGCATTATCAAAAATGGTAATAAAAAACAGAGTTACCCTCAGTATTTCATTGATAATAATGTCAAGAAGGAAAATAAGGATGAGGTAGTCAACGGTTTTAATAATTTTTTTGTAAATATTGGACCAAGCTTGGCAGAAAAAATTCCCGATTCCCAACCTGAGGATTGGGATAATAATCTCATAGAAAGAAATCCCTGTTCAATGTTCCTCACAGCAGTGGATGGAAATGAAATTATAGACATTGTGAATAATTGTAAATATAAAACATCTACCGATTTAAATGAAATTGATATGGTGGTGGTAAAACAGGTCATTGAATGGATTGTAGAACCATTAACATACATCTGTAACTTATCATTTCAAACCGGTAAATTTCCCAATCAAATGAAAATAGCTAAGGTTGTGCCGCTGTATAAGACTGGGGATAGACACCACTTCACAAATTATAGACCTGTTTCTTTGCTTCCACAATTTTCCAAATTATTAGAAAAGTTATTCAATAATAGATTAGACAAATTCATAAATAAACATAAATTACTTACTGATAGTCAATATGGATTCAGAGCACATAGTTCAACATCACTTGCATTAATAGAATCAGTTGAGGAGATTACAAACGCCATAGACCACAAATTACATTCAGTTGGAATATTTATAGACCTTAAAAAGGCTTTTGATACAATTAATCATGACATATTAATCAATAAACTTGAACAGTATGGGATTAGGGGGTTGGTGTTGCACTGGGTGAGAAGCTACTTAAGTAACAGAAAACAGTTTGTGAAGTTGGGGGAATATACATCATCATGCTTGGACAATGCTTGTGGCGTCCCACAGGGGTCAGTATTGGGTCCAAAACTGTTTCTAATTTATATAAATGATATTGTCAATGTTTCCAAAATATTAAAATTAGTATTATTTGCAGATGACACAAGCATTTTTTGTTCAGGGGGGGATTTGCAGGAGTTACTGAGGAGGATCAGTATAGAAATGGGAAAATTGAAAATATGGTTTGACAGAAACAAATTATCATTAAACTTAAGTAAAACAAAATACATGTTATTTGGCTATTGTAATACAGACATACAGGTTCAGTTACAAGTCGAGGGGGTAGATATTGAAAGGGTACATGAAAATAAGTTTCTGGGGGTGATAATAGATGATAAGATAAACTGGAAGACTCATATAAAACATATACAAAGTAAACTGTCAAGAAGCATTTCAGTTCTAAACAAAGCGAAACATATTCTGGACCACAACTCACTCCGCATTCTTTACTGCTCACTGGTTTTACCATATTTACAGTACTATGCAGAGGTATGGGGTAATACTTATAAAGGTACAACACAATCACTATCAGTAATGCAGAAAAGAGCTATAAGAATTATTCATAATACTGGCTATAGAGATCATACAAATCCACTATTTTTACAATCCAAATTCTTAAAATTCACAGACTTGGTTCATTTTCAAACAGTACAAATTGTGTATAAAGCAATAAACAATTTACTTCCAGCAAATATTAAAAATATGTTTTTTAACAGATCAGGGGATTACAGTCTGAGGGGGAAATTTAATTTAAAGCATCAGTGGGCACGAACAACATTAAAAGGTTTCTGTATTTCTGTCTGTGGGGTGAGGATGTGGAACAGATTGGGAGTGGGGCTCAAGCAATGTCCAAGCATGAACCAGTTCAAACAGCGGTACAAAAATATGTTTTTTTCTGGGTATAGGGAGGAGGAAGGGTAATGAGGGTTAGGGTGTTTTTGTTTTTTGCTTCGGCTTGTAAATATATAGTATTTTGTATGTAAGTAGGTATGTGTGGGTGTATATTTATGTTTGTGTATATATATGTGTATATATGTATATGTGTATATATGTGTATGTATATGTGTATGTATGTTGATGTGTGTATGTATATATGTATGTGTATGTGTATATATATGTATATATATATATATATATATATTATCGATATCGGTTTAGGTGTGTAGGAATCTATGTGTATATGTGGCAAAGGGTATTACTGGTTGTGGGGAAGAAGGGGTAGGGATAAATAAGCTGATGCTTCACCCTACCCCTTTTCGGACATGTTGGGTACACAGTAGGAACTTTTTTGTTGTTGTCTTTACTGATCTATCTTGTAATTGTTGTTGTATCAAATGTTCGAAATAAACAGTTTTCATTCATTCATTATACACAAATAAAACCCTACTACCCGTGACCTGCCATTTTTAAGACTTTTTAAAGCCTTATTTACAACATTTTAATATCGATTAAGGCCTTATTTTTAGATTAACAAATTCAATACCTTTGGTATGTTAGCCACCAAGACCACTGCTGCTTGTGTTTTATACAACCCCTGGCAAACATTATGGAATCACCAGCCTCGGAGGATGTTCATTCAGTTGTTTAATTTTGTAGAAAAAAAGCAGATCACAGACGTGACACAAAACTAAAGTCATTTCAAATGGCAACTTTCTGGCTTTAAGAAACACTATAAGAAATCAAGAAAAAAAGATTGTGGCAGTCAGTAACGGTTACTTTTTTAGACCAAGCAGAGGAAAAAAATATGGAATCACTCAATTCTGAGGAAAAAATTATGGAATCACCCTGTAAATTTTCATCCCCAAAACTAACACCTGCATCATATCAGATCTGCTCGTTAGTCTGCATCTAAAAAGGAGTGAACACACCTTGGAGAGCTGTTGCACCAAGTGGACTGACATGAATCATGGCTCCAACACGAGAGATGTCAATTGAAACAAAGGAGAGGATTATCAAACTCTTAAAAGAGAGTAAATCATCACGCAATGTTGCAAAAGATGTTGGTTGTTCACAGTCAGCTGTGTCTAAACTCTGGACCAAATACAAACAACATGGGAAGGTTGTTAAAGGCAAACATACTGGTAGACCAAGGAAGACAAAGCGTCAAGACAGAAAACTTAAAGCAATATGTCTCAAAAATCAAAAAATGTACAACAAAACAAATGAGGAACGAATGGGAGGAAACTGGAGTCAACGTCTGTGACCGAACTGTAAGAAACCGCCTAAAGGAAATGGGATTTACATACAGAAAAGCTAAACGAAAGGCATCATTAACACCTAAACAGAAAAAAACAAGGTTACAAAGGAAAAGCAATTGTGGACTGTGGATGACTAGATGAAAGTCATATTCAGTGATGAATCTCGAATCTGCATTGGGCAAGGTGATGATGCTGGAACTTTTGTTTGGTGCCTTTCCAATGAGATTTATAAAGATGACTGCCTGAAGAGAACATATAAATTTCCACAGTCATTGATGATATGGGGCTGCATGTCAGGTAAAGGCACTGGGGAGATGGCTGTCATTACATCATCAATAAATGCACAAGTTTATGTTGATATTTTAGACAATTGAAAGGATGTTTGGGGATGATGAAATCATTTTTCAAGATGATAATGCATCTTGCCATAGAGCAAAAACTGCAAAAACATTCCTTGCAAAAAGACACATAGGGTCAATGTCATGGCATAGGGTCAATGTCAATGAGCAGATCTGATTTGATGCAGGTGTTAATTTGGGGGATGAAAATTTACAGGGTGATTCCATAATTCTTTCCTCAGAATTGAGTGATTCCATATTTTTTTCCTCTGCTTGGTCTAAAAAAGTAACCGTTACTGACTGCCACAATCTTTTTTCTTGATTTCTTATAGTGTTTCTTAAAGCGAGAAAGTTGCCATTTGAAATGACTTTAGTTTTGTGTGATGTCTGTGATCTGCTTTTTTTCTACAAAATTAAACAACCGAATGAACATCCTCTGAGGCCGGTGATTCCATAATATTTGCCAGGGGTTGTAATATGATTTTTAATCTAACTCAATTTTAATCCCTCAAATATGAGCTTTCGTGTCAATGGGCAGCACAGTGGCTCAAGCAGATGGCACGCTTGCCTCCGAAACAGTCTTCCCAGTTCAAGAACACCCTGTCTCCTTGCATTCCTGGAGTTGCTTCAGAAAGGGCATTTGGCATAACACTTGTGCAAGATCAATTTATACCAGATTCACTGTGGTGAGCAGAAGTGGCAACAGCCACAAGAAAGGATAAATACAAGGTATACTATGCCACAATCTCTTGGATCAGACTTACTTTGGATTGGTCATGGTGGGGTCCTTTGTGAAGGTGAAGTAGTTGGCTATGTTTTTATCATATGGGAGCCAGCTGTGTGTCCCTAACAAACCATTCGAACTGACAGTCACCTACAGAGAAATATCAGCATAATGAATAAAGTATGATGAAAACAATTATGGATCACTTTAAAGGCAGATTTTAGCCACTTTGAGTGTGTGCGATTTTATATGTGGCCCTTGTTATTGTTTCCAAATAAACCTTACAAGCATGTCTGAGCCCTGGATGATGGAGCGATTCTGGTTCTTTGGTACGACTGCCTCGACCAGAGGAAGGCCGTCACAAATCACCTGAATTGAAAACAAACCAGCATTTACTTCTACTGTACACACACTCCCATGCAACAATGGATTGAGAGAGCTGAAGAAGCAATGATGCAGATTTATGAGCATTTAAGCCGTACCTCAACAAACAAGCGTAGTTTATCAAGCTGTTCAAAGATATTTGGGGGCAAAGTGTCCAAGCGGGCCTGCCGCCGAGACGTGTTCTCAGCTGACATACGTGGAGGGTGAGGCTCCTGGTAAGAGACGGGAATGTAACATGAAACGGATGCTTGTCAAAAATCAATTTACAGCATTTTGCCTCTAATCAAAGTTTGGAAAGGCGGTAGCTGTGACCCGTACCTTAAGCAGCTGACAGGGGGTTTGTCCAAAGTTACTGATGATGCCCTCTAGTGCCTTGCGCTCCGTCTCATTGGCAATGGCATCCAAATCTACAGCACCTTCACAGCAATCACGCAAGATACAAGAGTGAGTCTCGCATCATGACGATGAAATCCACAAAGTGATTTGAACATAAGGAGGTGAATATAAACATAGTCAAGATATGTCAACCAAATTTTTTTTTTTTTGCCCACACATCAAGTCATTTAATATTCAGTATGTACGAATACCAAATCGATCAATACTTGTACTTTCCTAGATATTACACTTGTACAGAGTACACGGAAAACATATAAAATCAATCCAGTGTATACTTTTGATAGCTGAACAGCTGTGCAATTTATTACAAAAAAAAACTTTAATTCAAGCTGTTGCTTCGTGTTTATTTTTCAAAATAAACAAAAGAAATGTTTTATTTGGCTACTGTCAGTGCCACATGGTTGGTCAGTAAGAAGCCGATCACATGCTCCATCTGTCAGAAACAGATGTGGTGTGTATTTGAAGTGAAGCAGAGCATAAATATGCTTTTAAAAATGTGCACTTTGACGCTGCCAATGAGCAAACAGAAAGCACTAATACAGCAGTGACTGGATCTCTTGCCACCAAGCTTATGAAGCAAAGTGAGACAGAACACAGACTGACCTAAGACTTGTGTTTAACTAATCGGATATGATCAATCAAAAAATAAAATCCTCTACTGTGCAAGTTCAATCTTTGCAATCAGATCAGGACATCCCTAAAGCGTACTGACTGAATAAATGCTTAAAAGTCATTCATAAAGCACGGTTACCCTCATAAGTACAGTAGTAGAAAACATTGAGGGCGTTCACTGCCTCTTGGCCTCTTTGCTTGTAGCCAAAGATGAGGTCAATCCACTCATGTAGGTGACTGGACACATGCTCACATTCCTACAGTTAGATGTAGAAGTTTGTATCAGTTTCAATACCTTGTTAGAAAGCAAGTGTGTGACAGACTGTGGAGCCTCACCAGGGCTTTCCGGTGTTGCCTGATGAAATCTTCTCTTGATGAGGCCCAGCGAGGCAGCAAAACATCTGTCACTTCATCCTGTGATATCTGCAAATGGCCCAGGTCAAAGCCTACAACAAACATTTATTACATCCCTATCATAAATACACCCCACACAGCAAACATCAGCCAAAGATGAGTTCCTACATGTGGCTTTACAGGGTGTCCTCACCATTCATGTTCTCCAGGAATTCTGGGAAGTAGAAGAACTCTGGGATGAGTTCTTTGACGTCTGCGGGACTCTCCATGCGAGCCTGCCAGGCTGCAGCCACCGAGTGAAACTGTCTGTCTGCACAGTCAAACCTACACGAACAAGCAGCAGTGTGAAGCTCTGGAATGAACGGATGGTTTATAAAATGTGGCGTAACAGTTATTAAAACAACCTGCCACTCTGCAGCTGGATGTGCAGGGTGGTGAACGGCTCCATTCGGATCATGTAGTGCATGACTCCTGCTGCATTAGAGTAGTGTGTGCCATAGTGGAATTTGTCAACGGTGCCCGTTGGGTCCTCAAAGCTCTCATACCTAGTGCGAGTAAGAAAAGTAGTTGTATTAAAAGGACCATAGTGGTGTATTTAGTTGGGGTGCACCAATTGAAAATATTGTAATGTATCAGTTTCATAATGGCCAAAATTACCACATCAGATACTGGAGACAAAAACACCAAATCTCTATACTCAACTGTTTGGCATACAATCACTGAGTCAACACAGATGACACAAACATAAGTTTGTAAGAACAAATAACATACACAGACCATTTCAGGTGGGGATGTCACATGTAACCAATACGTATGGGTGCAGAAACCAACACAGTATACCAGATCACTAATGTCATTATATTGCTATCCAAAGACTGCTTTGTCAAATCATTGTGACTGATGCATTCAGCTGTTTGTTGAAAACTCTGATATCAGATAATATCAGAAAAAATATTAAATTGCAAAAACCACAAATAAAAATAAGTGGAGATCTTATTATATGGTAACAGACAATATTTTGTCTTGTCAATGAAATTATTTATTAAAACATAATATGTCAGTAATGTTTCACGATTAATCAGTTAAATATTTTGCCTATAAATTGTCTGAAAATAGTCAAACCAACCACATTTCCCAGATTCTACAAACACATCTTCCGATTTCTGCTCCACAATCTAAAATAAGACAAATTAAAGGTGATAGAGAGAGGTTGAATGGGGCATTAATCCTTGTTCTGTGATGTGATATGTATCCCAAAAAAAATTGGTTGGGTCTGTAATGGCTCAGAACCTTCCTAAAAGGCTCTCTGAAACAGCTATGTTACTATGCTGGATTTAGAATGCGTCATTTGCCCTTAATGGCGTCATTTCGGAGCTTATTTGGCAACCTCATTATGAAATGCATGTAGGTGTTGGCGCTGATCGGTTGCCGTTGTTTGACTGGCTGCCCTTGCTCTCACTGAAAACCCTAAAAACCACTCTGAAAACGAGACGACAGTAATCTTCACTAACTTATTTAACAGATCACATTTCGACATTGCTGTTGAGTGATAAATCTTGTTCCTCGCCCACCAACATGAAGTCAGCCAGAGGCTGACTGTGACATAAAGTCCAGTCACAAAATAATAATAATAAAAAAACGATCCAAAATCAATTTAAAAACAAATTTAAAACAAAAGAAAATGTGATACTTACAGGCTGTACTGATTGCTGGGGTTGATTCTGTCGCAAAGTCGGAACTGACCCTCTACTGCAGGGGTGGGCAACAAGGGCCGAGACACTGCAGGTTTTCCTTGCAACCAATCACCTCAGCAGGTGGGTTGCTGATTAGCTTCTCCCTTGAGCATAAACACCTGATCATTAATGAAATCACCTGCTGAGGTGATTGGTAGCAAGGAAAACCTGCAGGGTCTCGGCCCTTCATGGCACATGATTGCCCACCCCTGCTCTACTGAGTATTAAATGCCGACTGAAGCCAGCTCGAAATTGTGCAAGGTTTGTGAAACAGTCCTCCGTGAAATGCACAGAGCAAAGAAATAGTCGGTGGTTGTATGTACTGGGGATGCGGTTAAAAATGAATAAAAGCCATTGATCGCGTACATTGCTTTCCGTGGGAAGAATATGTAAAGATCATAGTCCGCTATGACAGCCTGGGAAGGCACACCTGTAGCTCGCCATTGCTCCTCTTCCAGTGGTAAAAATGGGTGGGCACAACCTTATGAATAATTAATTTCAAAGGGGCGTGTGTGAAAGGGGGTGGGTGTGTGTGTGTGGGGGGGGGGGGGGGGGGGGGGGCTATTGGTGAAAATGTGACGCAATGTTTCCCTCAAACACGGACTGGCCAATTTTCTGGCGGCAATTCAAAAAAGGAGAAATACTTGAAACAGAGGTTCTGGCACTTGCTGGCACTTCGTGTGTATTCCCCACAGCAGGGAGACTCTGAACTAACACCAAAAACATGAAAAAGATGATTTTGATTCTCTAATCCTTTTAAGTCCTAATACGGCCTGAGGCTCATTGGGGAGCTTATCCCCAGATTTAGTAGCATGAAGCAGTTGAGAGTCTACAATTCCCTTTTGTTGGGACACCAGTCTGATGCAAGTTACTTCCCCTGACAAGACCGGAACCCACTTACAGCTGGGTAGCCTGAGACAATGCAGATGAAGTGTCTTGTCCAAAGACATAGACAAGGAGTGTGCACGAGAATCAAACCCAGGTCCACAGATCGGTAGCCCAACTCCTTACGCCATTACCCACTCTCCAATCAAAAGAACCTAAAATCTAAAGATATTTGCTTTTGATAATCAGTTAAAAGTCTCTCTTCACCACGAAGAGAGAGTGAAGAGAGAGCTGAGTAGGGGGGCAAAGCTCTCGATTTACCAATCGATCTACGTTCCAATCCTCACCTATGGTCATGAGATTTGGCTCATGTCCGAAAGAACGAGATCGCGGGTACAAGCGGCCGAGATGAGTTTCCTCCGCAGGGTGGCTGGGTGCTCCCTTAGAGATAGGGTGAGGAGCTCGGTCACTTGGGAGGAGCTCGGAGTCGAGCTGCTGCTCCTCCACGTCGAAAGGAGTCAGTTGAGGTGGCTCGGGCATCTTTTCAGGATGCCCCCTGGACGCCTCGCTGGAGAGGTGTTCCGGGCACGTCCCATTGGGAGGAGGTCCCGGGGAAGACCCAGGACACGCTGGAAGGATTACATCTCTCGGCTGGCTTGGGAACGCCTTGGGGTTCCCCCGGAGGAGCTGGGGGAGGTGTGTGTGGATCGAGAGGTCTGGGCGGCTTTGCTTGAGCTGCTGCCCCCGCGAAGCGGAAGAAAATGGATGGATGGATAATCAGTTAAAAACCATTTGTCACAGATTAAACCAGGTTTTCATTGGTCTGGAGCTGTTATATGCAGTTTAAAAAAATGTTTAAACTGACCTAAATGCAACAGAACAGATTTAAACCAGTTTAATATCTAATTTAGCCATATTGAAGCCACTTCTGTATATTTTATTTTTACTTTAGAGACCAGTACAGCAACCATCAAATAATTAATTATTTAAAATCAGTATGACATGCTTTTAAAAATGAGTTTATACCCTTTGATCATCCTTGGTGTAGGACACTTTAAAAATCTAATAATGTTCAAATATACACTCAACAAAAATATAAACGCAACACTTTTGGTTTTGCTCCCATTTTGTATGAGATGAACTCAAAGATCTAAAACTTTTTCCACATACACAATATCACCATTTCCCTCAAATATTGTTCACAAACCAGTCTAAATCTGTGATAGTGAGCACTTCTCCTTTGCTGAGATAATCCATCCCACCTCACAGGTGTGCCATATCAAGATGCTGATTAGACACCATGATTAGTGCACAGGTGTGCCTTAGACTGTCCACAATAAAAGGCCACTCTGAAAGGTGCAGTTTTGTTTTATTGGGGGGGGGATACCAGTCAGTATCTAGTGTGACCACCATTTGCCTCATGCAGTGCAAGACATCTCCTTCGCATAGAGTTGATCAGGTTGTCAATTGTGGCCTGTGGAATGTTGGTCCACTCCTCTTCAATGGCTGTGCGAAGTTGCTGGATATTGGCAGGAACTGGTACACGCTGTTGTATACGCCGGTCCAGAGCATCCCAAACATGCTCAATGGGTGACATGTCTGGTGAGTATGCCGGCCATGCAAGAACTGGGATATTTTCAGCTTCCAAGAATTGTGTACAGATCCTTGCAACATGGGGCCGTGCATCATCCTGCTGCAACATGAGGTGATGTTCTTGGATGTATGGCACAACAATGGGCCTCAGGATCTCATCACGGTATCTCTGTGCATTCAAAATGCCATCAATAAAATGCACCTGTGTTCTTCGTCCATAACAGACGCCTGCCCATACCATAACCCCACCGCCACCATGGGCCACTCGATCCACAACACTGACATCAGAAAACCGCTCACCCACACGACGCCACACACTCTGTCTGCCATCTGCCCTGGACAGTGTGAACCGGGATTCATCCGTGAAGAGAACACCTCTCCAACGTGCCAAACGCCAGCGAATGTGAGCGTTTGCCCACTCAAGTCGGTTACGACGACGAACTGGAGTCAGGTCGAGACCCCAATGAGGACGATGAGCATGCAGATGAGCTTCCCTGAGACGGTTTCTGACAGTTTGTGCAGAAATTCTTTGATTGTTTCAGCAGCTGTCCGAGTGGCTGGTCTCAGACGATCTTGGAGGTGAACATGCTGGATGTGGAGGTCCTAGGCTGGTGTGGTTACACCTGGTCTGCGGTTGTGAGGCTGGTTGGATGTACTGCCAAATTTTCTGAAACGCCTTTGGAGACGGCTTATGGTAGAGAAATGAACATTCAATACACAAACAACAGCTCTGGTTGACATTCCTGCTGTCAGCATGCCAATTGCACGCTCCCTCAAATCTTGCGACATCTGTGGCATTGTGCTGTGTGATAAAACTGCACCTTTCAGTGTGGCCTTTTATTGTGGGCAGTCTAAGGCACACCTGTGCACTAATGATGGTGTCTAATCAGCATCTTGATATGGCACACCTGTGAGGTGGGATGGATTATCTCAGCAAAGGAGAAGTGCTCACTATCACAGATTTAGACTGGTTTTTGAACAGTATTTGAGGAAAATGGTGATATTGTGTATGTGGAAAAAGTTTTAGATCTTTGAGTTCATCTCATACAAAATGGGAGCAAAACCAAAAGTGTTGTATTTCAGATAAAAAAAGACAAAACAGTCACATCTAAAAAGCATTTTTTTAACTGAAGCAATGGACAGATTATTAAAATATTTTGTGATTAGATTGTGGTGAGAGTAAGTAAACATTTCAACATAATACTAAACTGAATAGAACTTCTGACTTTCTCCTTATTACCTGATCATCAATCATGAAATACAATGTATTACAAATACTTACTTTTCTCGGACATTCTGTGCATGGCGGGGGTTGACCACACCGATGGGTTTGGACAAGTCTCTGAAAACTGTTGGGTCCTCCAGATCCAGGATAGGAGAGGTGTAGTCACACAGGATCCAAGGGAACTGAACAGACACGCAACAACACTCCAACGTGACAACTCCACCACAGTTTGCAAATGTTGGCGTTGATCTCGGGCTCATCATAAGTATAAAGTGTCAGTGAACTCACCACAGGATACTGGGACAGATCATTGTAAGTACGCCCAGCAATGGTGTTCAACTGCATCAAATACTCAAAATTGGAGATCTCTCTGTACACCCATTTCTGTTAATATCAACACCACATTATCACAGACTTAATTACGGTGATACAGACCTCCTCTACCCACCACCAAATTCAAACTAAGGACTAAATTTAATACCTGTGTCAGCCCAGAAGCCTTCAGCAGCTCTTGGGGGGAGCGAGAACCAAAGTAAAACAGGTTCGGAGGTCTCAGACCCAGGATCCTAGAATATACTTTGTTTCGTACCTAAAAATCCAGACGTAAACATTAATTTATTTTGGATCATATCAGTGATCACTGAAACATCAGTTTCATTTTTTGGATGAGGACTTCAATCTTAGCTGCAGGAAGTGCTACCTTCTTCTTGAAGTTGATGAAGTAGTGAGCCTGGTCTATGAAGAAGAGCTCCAGTGCAGAGCGCCGCAGGTTGTAACGCCTCAGATGAACTTCACGGAGCTGAGACAGAGGTCTCTTGAAATCAAAGCCAATACCTGAAAACAGAAATGTTATTTGTTTATCATAGTAAGAAATAAAAGTAAGTACAGACCTATATTGGCCCTGAGGTTTTTCCCTAGATACAGTGGTTTGAAGGTGGTGAAATTCTACAACTGTCCCTGGATGGGACACCGGTCCACTGCAAACTGCTTCCTCAGCAAAGGGTCGGTACCCATTTATAGCAAAATGTTCTGGCATCCCATTGTGTTCAATGCTTGTATGGACTGATTGTTGGGTAGGGTTGTGTTGGGTATGGTTGTGTAGAGCAGCGCCTTAGGTTTCTTTCTTGGTGAGGAGAGACTTACTGACCTTGACCTCGCAAAATCGAAGGATACCCTGATTACAGCACCTGAGAATCTGAAAGAAGTCTCAAGTGTCTAGGTTTGTGAATGTCCCGAATTACGATGAATATCCACACTTTTAATGACTTCCTGGACTGCATGCAGTGAAAGTGTTGAACCGTATCACATCTCAGCAGTGGCATTCACATCTCAGGGTCTTAATTCCTTTGATGCTGAGAAACACCTGGGAAGTGTTTCTGGAGTTTTAAAATCTGTGGACAGATGTATGGTTGTGAGAACTGCACGTAAAGCAATGATTAATGGTAAAGTCTGAATGTCTGTGGCAGTGGGTCTCTTCAGAGAATTCTTGGGTACCACTAACGTGACTGTGTCATCTTGAGGGAATGTCAGCTATGACGTTCTGGCCATATGGGACACTTTTCCAGGCATGGCCAGCATGCAGGTGCCTCAGTGTTGAGGACAGCGGTGGCTGGCAGATAAATGGCTACTTCAGCAAGAGTGCTCTGAGAGCACAATATCCCCCCGCTGGCAAATGCTGCTTCGGTACAAGTGCTTGCTACATTCTGATAACATTTCAAGGTATGTATTGGTTGATTTCAGAATGCAGACACCAACTCATTAACCTGGCAGTGTCTAAGTTTGTTAATCGAGGGCCATAACTCTGCCAAAATGTGTAAATTTTGTACAATATTGCAATATTTATATTACCAACCTATAACAAGGAACTGTACCCCAAGATTCCTCCTAAAAATGTGAGAGGAGTTGATTTCAAAATGCCGCACCCACTCATGAAATGGATGGAGTTTAGATTTGTTCATCAAGGGCCATAACGCTGGTAAAATGAGCCCAACTTGAATGATATGATAATATGCATATTGCCAACCTATAACAAGGACTTGTACCATGTTTCACGAGATTCCTCCTAAAATGTGAGATGAGTTGATTTCAGAATGCTTATGGGGAGGGATGGACAGACAGAATCCACCTTTGGGCCTTCGGCTATATTGATAGTCCAACTTCTGTCCCACAAAGCCATCTGCACTGCCTCATCATAGTACTCTGAAAAATTACACACACATATATATATATATATATACGAGGTCTATTAGAAAAGAAACCGACCTTTTTATTTTTTTCAAAAACTATATGGATTTGAATCACGTGCGATTACATCAGACAAGCTTGAACCCTCGTGCGCATGCGTGAGTTTTTTCTGTCGGTTGCGTCATTCGGATTCGCGCGTCGGCACGCAGCTGCTCATCGCACAGCGCCACAGAAAAACACCTCTGTGTTGATAACCATTCGTAAGATTCAGGCGGTTTTCGATGGCTTTCAGTCGAGTGAGTATCTGAGAAATTGTTTAACAGCTGGGCATGTTCAAACTTGTGCTGTGAGACTTCCAACGGAGGTGTTTTGCTGTGGCGCTGTGCCATGAGCGGCTGGGTGCCGATGCACAAATCCGTCCGCACGTCTTTCATTACAAAATCTCCTTTAACAGTGGAATGTCCGGATAAACTGCTGATCCCGACCTCTTCTGAAACTTCTCTGCTCTTTCACGACGTCCTGGGTCAAAAGAGGCTTAAATTTGGAAGTTTTCAGCTCGAAACAGGCTGACGGGCGCGGCGCGCCGTCTGGTGCCGGCTGTCCTTAAAGCGATAGTAACACTCCTTAATCTCTCATCAGCCATTACAATTTTCACCGAAAACCATCTGAATTTCTCGAATGGTGTCCACTTGGATGTGCCTTACAGTTTCTGAAAAAATTTTGATCAAGCAAAGCGCCAGTCTCTCAGGAAGTTCTCAGACAAAGGAATTTCGACGGGAGGGGTGGACCAGTGCTCACTCAAAGCCTGCCCATAGGCGAATGACGCAACCGACAGGCGTGAAAAAACTCACGCATGCGCACGAGGGTTCAAGCTTGTCTGATGTAATCGCATGTGATTCAAATCCATACAGTTTTTGAAAAAAATAAGGTCGGATACTTTTCTAATAGACCTCATATATATATATATATATATATATATATATATATATATATACACACACACACACACTCAACAAAAATATAAGCGCAACACTTTTGGTTTTGCTCCCATTTTGTATGAGATGAACTCAAAGATCTAAAACTTTTTCCACATACACAATATCACCATTTCCCTCAAATATTGTTCACAAACCAGTCTAAATCTGTGATAGTGAGCACTTCTCCTTTGCTGAGATAATCCATCCCACCTCACAGGTGTGTCATATCAAGATGCTGATTAGACACCATGATTAGTGCACAGGTGTGCCTTAGACTGTCCACAATAAAAGGCCACTCTGAAAGGTGCAGTTTTGTTTTATTGGGGGGGGATACTAACCATGGTGTCTAATCAGCATCTTGATATGGCACACCTGTGAGGTGGGATGGATTATCTCAGCAAAGGAGAAGTGCTCACTATCACAGATTTAGACTGGTTTGTGAACAATATTTGAGGGAAATGGTGATATTGTGTATGTGGAAAAAGTTTTAGATCTTTGAGTTCATCTCATACAAAATGGGAGCAAAACCAAAAGTGTTGCGTTTATATATATATATATATATATATATATATATATATATATATACACACACACACACAGGGGTGCACATAACTGGTACTCATTGTGCTCGTGTGTGCTAAACATCATTGATGCACAGCAGAAAGAAACACCTTTCCTACAATCCGTCATTGCTTTCCTCTTATGAAGTGCTTCCCTCGTGTTCTCTGCTAAGCATTTTTAGCACACACAAGCACCATGAGTACCAGTTATGTGCACCCCTGTATATATATGTATGTTATGCTTCTTACCTTCCTCTGTCTCTTCCTTCTCACTGCTGCCGTCAAAGAAGTAAAGGTGATGTGTGGTAACCTCTAAGCGACCTGGAACGACTGCCACGATGGTGATGAGTTCACAGTCTTCAGACAGAACCAGTTTTTCTTTCTGGCTTTCATCTTCTCCCTCTGCCCTTAAGACACAAGAAAAAAAACACATATACACACACACAAATATTTTTGGAGTTCCGAATGCAAATATCTGGGTTTGAACCTTCACTGGGAAGTTGTTAAATACTTGTTAATACCTATTAATGATATTAACTTATTAAACAATATGAAATCAGTGTAATTTTAGCTTGTAGTGAATTTAACCATGCAGAAAACCAGTAATAATGTTTGGTGAATTGGAGACTTACTTGTTGTCCAAAAAGACGAGATCCTCCTCTCCTAACTGGTCGTCCTTCATGTCACTTACTTTCGCTTCCTTGGCAACAGCCAATGGGAGAGTTTCAGAGCTACGAGGACTATCAGCTCCTGGAAAGGGAAGAAGAAGAAAAAAAAAAAAAAAAAAAAAAAATCACAAAAACATCATCATGATAACATCGTCAAGCACGTTTATGAGAAAATGCAAGGTTAAAATCAATATCACTTGTGTCATACCCATGTTGTCCCTCAGGGCGCTGGCCTCAGTATGAGGGTCGTAGTTGAAATTCGGCACAAGTTTGAGACGCATCTTTGAATATGTCTCAGCATTGGAAAGTTTCCATTTCACCTCTGGCTGAGCCCTAATGTCAGTTCAGACAAAGTTATATTTCAGCACATTCAATTAATTAAAAATGAAAAAACTATATTATCTCTAATAATGTGAGAAAACTGTGCTGCTGATGTGTCTAATTAATATGTGTGAGAGAAATATAATAAAAAATGCTGTTATACCTTCCAGCCCATGCTCCCCTTTCACTGGCCAAAAGCCGGCGCAGAGCTTTCCAGTGCTGCCACACCACCACCTGCTGGCCGGAGCTCTGCTTCTGTCCACTGTGGTACCTATTGTTCTCACTTCTAGTTCTCTTCAGGAATGGGTCCACTATCACTTCCTGTTTCCACACACCCACACAGATATCCAAAAACCACAAAGTGAAAGGCTGAAACAGAGTTCTATTTATTTATTCATTCATTTACTGGTCAACTGAACTCCAACCTGAAACTTTGCCTTGCTGTCAGATCTGTCTTTGTCCCGTTTGTAAGCCGTACTCATCACGTCATCAAAGCAAGAATTCCAGAAGTTAGACATGATATCATGGCTCCTCCCGAACGTGTCCAGCTCATACTGCTCCATGGTCGGCTGAACCTGAAAGCATGACGTGAAGTCTGTGAACCAGCTCGACTCTCAATGTGCCAAATAAGCACACTTTATCTGTTAATCCAACACATCAATGGTATTATTGTTAATCATCTTTTAAAATGGACAAAGACGTGGTGTTTTAAACTACATCCATTGACTAACCCTAACTTTTGTCAGCAGGATAACTTGAAAAGTAATGTGCACTAACTGCTTGGCCACCACCCCTGACCCCACAAAATATGCATTTATTAAATTTGGCCAAAAAAATAAACTTGGTCTGCAGTAGTCAAGATCTGCATAGACATGATGAATCAGGACAATAAGCATCGTGTGTGGTGCATACTGGTCCATGTGGACCCAAAACAAACGTTAATGATGGACCCAAATGCTGATATTTTTTTTCAGACAAGAGAAAGTATGAATTTACAAAAATAAAATGTTCTGATTGTTGACAAACTTTTTTTTTGTCTTTACCAAGGATTTTATAACTGCTATTATTATATGGTATGTGATTTTGCCAACTTTTGATTGGCCCATTCGCCACTTTCTCAGCTATACCACATGCCGAGTTGACCACTGGTGGAGCCGAGTACACCTCGCGTGCAGCGTAGCGCTAGCCAATCAAGCGACGCTTTCTATCGATAACGACCAATCAGATAAAGCGATACAAATGCCTACTTTGGAGGTCAGTTTGTTGACAAGATTCTACATGATGCCTGTGCATTATTTCAAAAAGACTATTCCTTATTAAGCCACTTTTACACGGGCCTGCTTCGAGTTGCTTCGACATGACGACGCCATGTACACAATGCAGTAAAAACTAAGAGCACAGAAAAAAAAAAAACGCTGCTGCAGCAGCTCCTCATCTTCTCTCACAAATGTGTTTAAACACAGTCCATAAAAGTCCTGCTCACAGACTGATTGCCAGAGACAGGACATGTCCACATCAAGTATAACTCCACACATCTCCATATTTACTCACAGACGGTTCGTTCGCATGCGTGCGCTCGTGCATCTCGCGGTCAAAGTAGGAAAGATAAACTATAACAGAACTCAGAGCGCAGACCTGCAGCTCAGCACAAGAACAAATATAAACTAGAAGATAAATCAGAGTGCACAGTCTGTCTGCAGCGCACACCTGACGCAGACATTCCTGCGTCGTCATGACACCACAGGGAGCTCGAGGCAAAGGGGGCTTGAAAGGGGCTTTAGAGATTGTGCTCATTAAATATTTTGGACCTGTTGGTGCAGTATGACAGTAATAATAAAGAACTGAAACTTGAGATTGATTTTTCAGTTTTAGTATGTTTGACAAACTCCCAATTTTCTTGTTTACTATATAATAAAACAGTTATAGACTTTTGGTTTCGGTGTGCCCGTGATTATGCCAAGGCCTCGGTGAACCCAGGATGGTGTTCGCTTCGGCCAAGTCCTAGGTGAACCCCAACATGACCAGGTCCGCATAATCATGGGAACACCTCATCAAAAGTCTATAATTGTATATTATATGGGTACGACACTACGCGCGCTCTGATGGGCTGTTTTCCAGTCTGATATGTTCCCATATCATATCAGACCGTTACTATGACAATCGGTCCGGATCGTGTATCAGATTTGTGACTTTGTTTACAATTTTCAGAGGGTGAAATAAAACAAAACAAAAAGCGAACAAAGAAAATGGAGGAATTAACAGCAAACAAGCTCGTAGTGGACGTGTAAAATCAACAAGATAAAAACACAGCTCCAAACAGTCAAGAACAGATTGAAAACTTTGTTACACACAAGAAGTGTAAACGCACGATTTAAAAAACCCAGTCGAACATGAACATATTCCATAAATGTGCATAGGAAAAAACACACAGATTGAGAGCTTACCAGCTAGCGATCTGTTAAGCAAGTTCTTCATGGTGGCGAAGAAAGAGAATGGGTCTGACTATGAGCCGGAAGTTTGCGTGTTTATATATATATATATATATATATATATATATATATATATATATATATATATATATATATATATATATATATATATATATAAAAAAAACAGCCATATAATAAACGAATTATTAACCGAGAGTGAGGTCTGTACAAACCTCGCACTCGGTTAATAATCCCTTTATTATCTTTGTATGTCATGGTAAAACCTTAATTTGCATATATAGATACATTTTTTCCATTCATTCATTCATCTGCCACTTATCTGGGTCCAGGTCACAGTAGACCTGGAATCCCACATTTCCCTATCCTCAGCCAAATATTCTTAACATTTCCTGACGGATCCCAAGGCATTCCAAAGCCAGCTGGGAAATATAATCCTTCCAACATGTTCTGGGTCTACCCTGGGGCCTCCTCCCTGTTGGATGTGCCTGGAAGACCTCCGGAGAGTGATGACCAGGGGGCATCCTCAGCAGACACCCGATACATCTCAGCTGTTTCCTTTTGATGCAAAGAAAAAGCAGCTCTACTCCAAGTACCTCCTGGATAATTGATCTTCTTGTCCTGTCCCAGAGTGTAAGGCCAGATACCTGAAGGGGGAATCTTATTCCTGCCACTTGTATCCATCACTATGAGGATACAGATACGGTTTATACCCCATCTCTCCCTGAAGTACCGACATATAGGACAAATTAGGTTTGTTCTGTTGATCAAACAGCTCCTGACTGAATCCACTTGTCTGGTTAATTAGGTCTTGGTAGATCATGGAGAAATGGAAAATATGCTGCCTTTGGGGATCTAAGCAGCAGGATTGAGAACCGCTGATTTGGAGCTCAAACAAATTCCGACATACGTGCGCACAGTGTGCCTGGCTGCTAAACGTGTCATGCTGGTTAATGTACTGTGGGAACCAATATACAAAACATTTTAAACAAAACAGATTTATGATCGTGGACAGTCACAAAGCATGAAGCTGAATCCACATATCTGGTGAGGAGCACGCATGTTTGGCAGTAGTTCATAAAATATCTCAGCGTTTATGTTCAGGCATAAACTAAACCCCTTCCTAAAATATACTGAACGTCAGCAAGAAATGATATGGGAGTTCAATGCTTTTATTATATATATATATAGGACTAAAAACTACATTTATGGTAGCGTGATATATATAAATAATCCTGTCCATCAGATTTCTCCGTCTCCCACTAGCAGATAAGCGCTTACAGAAGAGGCAAGATTTCAAAAATCCTGCGTTTACACTTGTGACAGAGAGCAGACAAAACATTATCTCAGAGTGAATGTTTGAATAAAAACCGCTCAAAGCTTAAAGATTAGACTCCATAAACATAACCTTTATAAAAAATAAAAACAAACATGTTTTTAACGCATGCACAGTGAACACACTGACCTCCTGTTGGTAGAACTCTTGCCACTCCAGCGTGTGACAGTACGCTTTCAAATCCTGAGCGAAGGTAGTGCTGCCGTTGGTGATGGGGAGGTTGGGCAGCAGGTTCTGGAGGGTGACGGGGTCAGCGTGCTGGTCGAGGAGCGTGCGCACAATGGGCACCAGGTGAGAGAAGGTCTCCAAATGTCCGCAGCTGGTACCATCCATTACACCTCCTGGCCACAGGGGGGCGCCCAGCTGCCCCAGCAAAAAGCACACCTCATCCCAGCTGAGACATAACACTGTCTGGAGTAGGCTGTGCAGCTTCACACAGGCCATCACACATACCTGAAGCGGCCCAGCAACAAGTTAATACAATTACACTTCAAAAGAAAACATTAAAACCTCCTCATCCACTGGAAAGGAACTCAAGATTTCTTTTACATTGAATTTAAAAATTAAAAAGGCAGCTTGACAACTCAGCCCTACATGACTTAACTGGTTGACACAATCAGCCAATAGTCTAGCAGCTAGACTATTGGCCGATTGCAGGTACAACCCCAATTCCAATGAAGTTGGGGCATTGTGTAAAATGTAAATAAAAACAGAATACAATGATTTGAAAATCCTCTTCAACCTATATTCAATTGAATACACCACAAAGACAAGATATTTAATGTTCAAAGTGATAGACTTTGTTGTTTTGTGCAAATATTTGCTCATTTTGAAATGGATGCCTGCAACACATTTCAAAAAAAGTTGAGACGGGGCAACAAAAGACTGGGAAAGTTGATGAATGCTGAAAGAACACCTAAGTGGAAACAGGTTGAGTGTCATGATTGGGTATAAAAGGAGCATCCCCAAAAGGCTCAGCCATTCACAAGCAAAGATGGGGCGAGGATCACCACTTTGTGAACAACTATGTGAAAAAATAGTCCAACAGTTTAAAGGAGACCTGCATTGAAATAAATGTGGTCAGATTTCAGAAAAGAAATAGCTGATATGTATTTGTAAGACCCTTGTGAATGCAGTAAAGTAAATCTGTAAACCCAAATTTGTAATTCAGCGGAGAAATATTCGTTTAAAAATGACAAATTTGCAGCTAACATTTAGCCCTCTGTGAAAACAGTTTGTACATCCGGATCATTTCCATGACGTCGGTGACAAGACGACGCGTTCCCGCCTTCAGTCCGATCCCGCATTGAAATTGATTTTATCTCTTAGTAATGTTACTGTTATACACATCCTGGTTTCAACATCCAAAAGTAAGCTGCAATGAATGTGAGATACAGCTCTGCTTGCTCAGATCCGGGGATCAGATCAGCGGCGGCATCGACAACATTATTCCCCGACGCCTCGCTCTCACTGCCCCAGATACGCTTACCGAGTGCATGCGCTCGTTAAATGCCGCAGCGGCACTCACACCCCCGTGTCTGCTGTGCAGCCAGCACCACCTCTCTGTCTACTGAATGGAGTTGCAGCCAACTTGGCACAAGTCCAGAGACTACGCTCGCTGTTTTAATGCAGTGTGCGCGGTGACACCTGTTACTCGCAAGGACAGACTTCTTGCTGCAAAATCCGCAGTGCCGCACGTCTCGGTAATCGGAGCCGCAGAGCTCTGTGGCCGCTGAGAAAGATTTATATATTTTTAATGACTTGAATTCTTTGCGGGTCTCGCCTCCGTAGCCCGCGACGGTACACTGGAGGTGAAAGACAGTAGATTTTCAATGCGACGCCACTCAATCAAACGGGCGTATGAAAAAGGCCACAAAAATAATTTTCAAGCACAAATAAAAGAAATGTGTACTCACCAAGTGTACCGCAAGACAATATGAAGTTTTAAAAAGTAGATCGTTCCGTATAAGACAAGAAAAAGGTGCAGATGCAAACTGACGTAAATCCACAAATTACAGTTGGCGCGCGCAATGCATGCTGGGAGAGGGTCTTGTCCCTGACGTCTCGGCAGCGTCCATGATGAGAGGGACAATTTGCGGAGGGCTAAATGTTAGCTGTAAATTTGTCATTTTCAAATGAAGATTTCTCCGTTGAATGACAGATCTGGGCTTGCAGATTTACTTTACTACATTCAGAAGGATCTTATGTGTAAATATAAGTCATTTTTTGGTCCAAAGATCTGACTGCATTTATTTCAATGCAGGTCTACTTTAAGAATAATGTTTCTCAATGTTGAATTGCAAGGAATTTAGGGATTCCATCATCTACAGTCCATAATATAATGAGAACTTTCTACATGTAAGTGGCAAGGCCAAAAACCAACATTGAATGCCCTTCGATCTCTCAGGCAGCACTGCATTAAAAACGACATCATTGTGTAAAGGATCTTACAGCGTGGGCTCAGGAACACTTCAGAAAACCATTGTCAGTTAACCCTATAAAGCCCACCTTGTGAAATAATTGTCAGAAAATTCTAATTTTTTGAAACAAGAGTCTTTATTGGACCTTTTAACAAACCCACCAAAAAACAAAAAACAAAAAACAAAAACAACAACAAAAAACAAAAACCTTTTTGCATATATGAGTTTTTATTTGTATCATATTTGCTACATTGGGCGTTCTAGCATAAAAACATCCATTTTAAATCTAGAGCAAACATAACATTTCAAACCTATAAAATGCTGCATTTTCTTAGGGAAATTACTGTGGATCACTTGTTTCAGGCAGCCATTATGAATGTCTCATCTGAGGGCCCTCTGATGCATAAGATACTGACATCTGGTGGTTTGTCTGTGCACTACAAGTATCTCATTGTATACGATGGGATTTTTGGGGAGAAAATATCACACTGATGAAGCAGACATCTCAGAAAATCCTGTATCAGATATGATACACTTGGCGTTATAGGGTTAACAGTTCGTTGCTACATCTACAAGTGCAAGTTAAAACTCTACCATGCAAAGTGAAAGCCATACATCAACAACATCCAGAAACGCCGCTGCCTTCCCCGAGCCTGAGCTCATTTGAAAAGGACAGACGCAAAGTGGAAAAGTGTGCTGTGGTCTGATGAGTCCATGTTTCAAATTGTTTTTGGAAATCATGGACGTTGTGTCCTCTGGACAAAAAAGGAAAAAGACCATCCAGATTGTTACCAGCGCAAAGTTCAAAAGCCAGCATCAGTGATGGTATGGGGGTGTGTTAGTGCCCATGACATGGACAACTTACACATCCATCTGTGATGACACCATCAATGCTGAAAGGTACATCCAGGTTTTAGAGCAACACATGCTGCCATCTAAGCAATGTCTTTTTCAGGGACGTCCCTGCTTATTTCAGCAAGACAATGCAAAGCCACATACTGCACGTGTTACAACAACGTGGCTTCATAGTAAAAGAGTGCAGGTACTAGACTGGCCTGCCTGCAGTTCAGACCTGTCGCCCATTGAAAATGTGTGGCGCAATATGAAGCACAAAATATGAAAACGGAGACCCCGGACTACTGAACAACTGAAGTCATGCATCAAGCAAGAATGGGAAAGAATTCCACCTACAAAGCTTCAAGAGTTAAGTGTCCTCAGTACCCAAACGCTTATTGAGTGTTGTTAGAAGGAAAGGTGATGTAACACAGTGGTAAACAAACCACTGTGTTACATCACCTTTGATGTACAGTGGTAAATATACCACTGTCCCAGCTTTTTTGAAATGTGCTGCAGGCATCCATTTCAAAATAAGCAAATATTTGCAAAAAACAATAAAGTTTATCAGTTTGAACATTAAATATCTTGTCTTTGTGGTGTATTCAATTGAATATAGGTTGAAGAGGATTTGCAAATCATTGTATTCTGTTTCTATTTACATTTTACACAACATTGTTTGTAGCTCATCATTTTCAATAAAAACCTGCAGAACATTAGTTGTACATGGTACACACAGACTTTGAGATTTCTTTTGGCTCCTCCTGTTTTCACTCGGGGTCACCACAGCAGTTCCCAAATGTATTGGCATTTTGATTTTGGTGTAAATTTTACATCGGATCCCTTTTCAGACAACTCCAGATGTAAGGCAGTGTCCTTGAACTGGCGACCTTCTGTTTGTGAGGTATGCACACAAGTTGCATGCCATGTGAGGTAAAGTCCCAGAGTTCGATAATTTATACACACTCAATCCCTAGAACACTCCCCAAAAAGAATGACTGCAATGCAGTGGAAAATAAACCAATAGAAGACCTGATTTTCTCTAACCTGCCATATCTCAGTGCACTAATCTCTCTAAGCACTATAAATCCTGTTTAATTTATTTTCTCCAGTGTGCAGTTTCACAGATAGATAGTTCAGCTTGTACTTGACAGGCTAGTTGAGATAAGACAAGGTGAACAGCATTTGGAGATGCTGACCTGTGAGTGCTGTTGCTGGATGTAGCCAGTGATGATACGCAGACCGATCTGAGCCATTTCCTTCAGCTCAGTGTTCCCGGGACTGCCTGGGGTGCTATGCCAGGCCTTCAACTTGTCCAGCAAGTTCACCACCCCTTCAAAGATCTAGAGTATAGCAACAACAAAGGACTCAAAACAAAACCAACCAAACAAAAAAGGTCAGACCTGTTTCCACACCTACAGAGCATCAACCTAATGCTATTCACTATATTAAGTATACCTCAGCCTGTACTTAAAACATGCTTTAGTACTACCTACACCCAATCATTACCTCCTGCAAGACAAAAAGTGTGGACATTCAAATTTTGCAGACAGCAGCCGCACCCTGACACACCTGCTATTGTATTGAGGAACAAATGAATGATGACAAATTAGTTGTTACAGATTCTTGGTTTTGGCTTCTCCTGTGTTTGCTCACGCTCACCACAGTGGATCTGATATGGATGAACATGTTGATTTGGCCAGATACCTTTCCAGGCAAACTCTAATTTAAAAGGTGAGTGGGACACGGGTGACCTTTATTGGGAAGTAAGTGCACAAACCACTTGTGCCACCGTGTTGTGCCAACCATCACAAATTCAGCTATAAAATTTATTGTTGGAAAACCACAGGAGTCATTTTTATCTCAACTTTCTAATGCTGTTTCACAGACTAAACAAACCTATTTTGCCTATTTATCATCATGAACTTGTGCACTATAATGTAATTAGATCCATTTTATTTATGCTGAAATTCAATCTCCACTTTAAAGAATGATGTCAAACTTTTTTTTGTTTTCTTTTGTCAATTAACAAGATTACTTGAAAGTTATTATACGGATTTTTATTTTAAACACTGACAATATCCATTGCTATATGTTACGCTCAATGTTTTGTGATGACTCAGTTATATATTCAGGATATGATAATATTGTCATTGTCAGATAAAACATTTTTTCTAAGGACAGAATAACTGCCAGTAATTAAAACAAAAACCAAACCCTACTAATAACTCAAAAAAGTACACAACTTTTGAAAACAAAAAAAGGATCCGAATTGTGTTTCTTGGTCTGAATATGGAGAACATTTTTGGATCCTGTGGATCGCTGATGTGGTAGAGTTGTGCGTTTTAATTCGTTGATAGTGGTAGTTGAATCATGTAGAAGGTGGTCAAGCAGAAGTTGAATTATAGTCTATTCTTTTTAGCTGCACTCACAATAAGATAAAACATTGGAAGCTACTGGACAAAAGATCCAGTCAAACAAGTTTTTCAGGCCACAAAGAGAAGCGGATGTTACTGGCAACAACTGCAGTGTCACTGATGGGTTAGTACAAACTAATAGTGTCACTGGTACACAATGTGCTGCACCTTCTCACTCCACAGTGTGTAGTTGTCTGTGCCCTCAGCAAACAGGAAGTCTTGCAGCAGCCTTAGGAGGCGCACCAGGCTGGGACAGAAAGGCAGAGACACTCCCTGGGCATCCCTCAAGTCCGACAGAGATGATTCCAACATCATCTCTAGCAGACTGACAAAAAAACAAACAAAAAACAAAACAAAAACAAAATCCCAAACTTTTAATGCAGCGTTACATTTTGACAGCTTTTGATATTGAGACTTAAAAATGAGGACTCTGAAACAGTTAAATGTATGTTTGAATATGGTGAGACTGATTAACTGAGTAATGAATGTTTTTTGATTAGTTAGTTTGCGTGGATGCTGACCTGCGTTTGATGTCATCTGGCGGACGGACCAGCTGGCAGGAGGACCCCAGCTTGGTAAGAACAGAAAACACCTGTCCCCTTTGTCTCCACACCACATCATCCGCCCCCTCTGCCCCGCTGCCGCTCCACAGCACCGAGAACACGATGTTAGTTAGAAGGTTGCAGAGTTCTTCCTCAGGCGTCTGCTGTAACATAAACAGCACTGAATGTTGAACCCACACAGATAAGAATGAAAAATGATGCCTGGAATTATATTAAAACAAAAAGTGCTGTAATCGGGAAGGTTTTAGATGGACAGGCTGAGGAAGTCATACCTGTGGGTTGGACGTATTGGAGATTGTGTCTCCAGTAGGAGGGTCTGTGCCATAGCTGGTATCATCAAGCACGTTGGACAGACTGGAGCTCTTCCTTGGTCTGAGTGGAGGGAACGGTTTACAGAGATCTAGAGGAGATGGTGTGTTTGCTTGGCTACTTGCCGATGCAGGTGCACTTGTCCCAGAATTAAGCTCTGACATGCCACTCAACTCCAAATCAAAGGGCAATGTACCAAAGGGGGACAGGGGTGTGTAGTCTTCATCTGGACGAGATAAGAGAGCATCAACAATATTGGACTGGGAAGATGAGTGACTCTCCTGGTCCACTGAATCAAATGACTTAAAATGGATAGAGCCTGTGTAGTCTTTTAGTGTGTCTTCTCCTCCACTTGGAGGGGACTGAGATAAATCACAGAATCCTTCAGAAATATCATGCTGGCCACCTTCATCCTCCTCCTCATCATCCTCCATGTCTTGTGAAGAGGGGTAACTCAGGAAGATGTTAGTGCCTGCGTCCTCTAAAACCACAGCCTTCCCCCGGCACAGTGGCGGCCGGTCACTGGATTCCAAAGGGCTGTACGCGGTGGAGTTTTCAAGGCTGAACACACGGGACTCATAGGACTCTTTCACATAGAGTTTTGTCAAAACATCCTGCCAGCCAGGTTGTTTAGCGAGCTGCTTCACAAAGTCCTCGTTGGAATATATCAGGTGAAAAAGCTAGAAACAGAGAAAGGGAGATTAATTTTATCAGTAAGGCAACTAGAATGTACTCGCAGAGAACATGAGGCTAGATTTCGATTTGTTACGAGCAGGTTAGGTGGAGGCTGTGACTTAATACAGTCGACACAACTCATTTCAAACTGGCTACAGAAATGGTTGAGATGTACACCGCAACCCCGGTCCCCATCAGGAGAGAGGTTCAGCAGTGAAATCACCTGAGGATGTGATTCATAGGAATGAAAGCATGCATCCTCACAGTCCTGTCTGAGTCCAGTTTGGATATCTTTACACAACTGCATACATTGTGGCCCTGTGACAGCGTGTCATCCTGTCCAGCGTGTACCTCGCCTCACACCCTATGACTGCTGGGATAAGCTCCAGCCGTATGACCTGATTAGGATCATGTGCTCACATGTGGCATGTATGAGATATGCATAGCGAAGAGGCATATGGTTAAAAAAATAAATAAATAACACTGAATTGGATGTTCACAGATCCAATCTGAGCCACATAAATACATGGAAGCATACTGGGTATGTACTGAATATCTACCAATGTGATGGTGATTCTTCTCTTTTAAATTCAGACAAGACTGAAATAATGGTCCTTGGTCCTGCGAGACAGAGACATCAGCTTGAGCAGCTAATGCTTAACCTAGACTCGTATTATACATCAGTGATAAAGTGTGGAACCTTGGGGTGGGTTTCGATCCCAGCCTGTTCTTTGACCTACACATTAGAGAAATCACTAGGACTACCTTCATCCATCTTCACAACATAGCGAGGATTAGTCCCATCCTGTCTATGGTTGATGCAGAGACTTTGATCCATGCCTAAGTCTCTTCTAGACTGGATTCTTGCAATGTCCTATTCTCTGGTTTACCACAGTCCACCATTAGATTTCTCCAATTGGTTCAAAATGCTGCTGCTAGAACTTTGAAGTTCAGCACTGACACTCGCCAGTTCATGAAAGGTGGGTACCGTTTTCCTTGATTAAAAGCCCCGGGCGTTTATTTTTTTAAACTGTGCTCAGACCCGGTGCCTAAACAAGGCAGGCCGTAACTCAAGGCCAGTGATTATTAACAAAATGCTGCTTGCTGCCTCCAACATAATATGGTTCACACATATCACACATATCCCTGGGTGTGACAAATGAAACCGCTTTAGATCAGAACCCTCTGCCTGGCTGTAAACCTGTGCACCTGCTAAATCTGAGACAGCAGAGGGGTGTGATTTGTCACTTTTCTGGTTTCACTCCTTCCTCTATCATATTGTAAAAGTTTTTGCAGTGCGCACGCTGATTTCATTTCAATCATGGATCAAATACAACTGGCAGAAAAGTCCGCAATTATGACCAACATCACAACACAAAGTCGGAAAAAGAGGATCAAATGACCCGCAATTCATGGAGGGAAATTACAAGTACTGTTGGTTTGCAGCTTGATGATTGTATAAAGAAGTGGAGCTTGTTGAGGGACAAGTTAATCCAGAAAAAGCCACTGTTCCTGCGGTAAATTGCATAAAGACGTGACGGAGAACTTTAAAAGGGTCACACGCACGTCAAAATCACTACATGGCCACAGAGTTACTGAAGCATAAATCAGGCTTTAGGATTTTATGGTACCACTTTGCAGAGTGACTCGTCCAAATGTAATCTTTTTAATGCACATAATGTCCAGCACTTATTTAAGGCAGGCGTTTATTTTTTTTAGATGAAGTTTTGACCTGACCATTAAATGAAGCCGGTACCGATTCAATGTCAGGCGTTTAATCAAGGAAATACACAAGCCTAATTGGTGCTGGGGATTCCCCGTAGATCGTTTGGCACCTCCTGACTGTAACTAATTAGTTGCATACATATAACGGATTTAGTCCATTTTATACATATGGCTGATTTTGTCCGATTTATACATATGGCGGATTTCAATTAAAATGAATAAAATTCACTGGTCCACCTGAATCCATTATATGTGAGTTTAACTGGACAACTAAATATTATTTCAGTGATTCTTCAAGCATTGTTCAGTTTATACAGTAAATGTTTGAGTTTGTACAGGAAAATGCAGACAGATATTCATTTTTTCTTGACTTTCTGTCAAGTAATAACAAATCTGATAAAATTTTCTTCCTGTTTTGATTTGGAATAGAATGTGCAGTGTGCCCAATGTATTTGTGTGTATGAAAATAAAAGCTATTATAAGGATTTTGAGCTTTACTCACTTTTTTAAAACACACTGCTATTACTTTGAACACAACCTGTATATCTGCAATGAAATAGAACTCACATTTTCCATACCAAATTACACCAATTAAGAGTAATTAATGGGGGGCTGGAGCCTATCCCAGAAGTCAAAGGGCGAGGGGCGGGGTACACCCAGAACAGAATACCAAGTCTATTGTAGGGTCACATATAGATACAAACACATTCACACCCTCACTCATAGTCAATTTAATGTTTTCAATTCACCCAAACTGCATGTCTTTGGATGTGAGAGGAAGCTGGAGGACCCAGAGGGAACCCACGCAAACACGGGGAGAACATGTAAACCCACAGGGAAAGGCCCAGGAGGGAAACGATCCCAGGACCTTCTTGCTGTGAGGAAACAGTCCTGACCACTAAGCCACTGTGCCCAATTTTCCATATCGTCACGATTTTTTTTTTTTTTTTTTTTTGATTTGGGGTTGTACAATGTAAGAGGATTTGTTTGAGCTTTTGACATTCTTATTCACATTTAGATTCCAACGTTGTAATTTTGTGTTGAAGAAACTGCGATTGTAACCGATTACGTCTTCTGCATTTTGGCTGTCAGAATTTCTCTTCAATTCATAGCTAAAGTAAACTGTACCATCTCCATGGATGTGTCACTGTAAGTATACAAAACCAGAAATAAGCTGTAGTTTGGATGTAATACGGTGAGAGATGAGAACGAACCCACTGTGTGCACGGAGCATTCTTGTGTCTCGATTATTCTTAGACTACAAAGAAGTAGTAATCTAGAGCATATTTTTCTGCAGTTATCTTAGTTTACAACTTGGGCTCACATTTTCTTAACCAGTTCATTCATTTTTCTTTGTCATTTATGGTGATGAACTGCTGTTATGAAGTAAAAAAAAAAAAAAAATCACTGGGATTGAAGCCGCTGTGGGGTCAACGTTATGCCTAAAAGAAACAGAGCCAAACCAGCTTTCCCCTCTTAAAATCTTACAAATCACAGCATGAAATATGATGCAGGCAACGTGACTGTGCCTCTGCTGGTAAACTATCTTAAGGGTCGGTGGATTATATACCCATTTGTGGCTCCGTGTCAAAGTGTCTTTGAGCAGGATACTGATGCCTTCATTTGCTTACTGTTGTAACACAATGCCCCCTTCAACTTCACACAAATATGGGATTAAGATCTGGAGAAACATCGACTGACCTTGCGACAGACATCCAGACGGACAGTGAGCTCCGCTCGATGGGACAGACAGACGACTGCGAGGAGGTCTCTGAAGTTTGGGCTGCTATCTGCAGGGCAAATGTAACATGCAGTCATAAAGGCATCAACCATTTCAAACGTAGTCAGCCAAGCTCTGTCACTCTTACCTGTAGCAAGAACTTGTTCGTACAGACATCGCACAGTGGTCATGGTTGCGGGAATGTCTTCAAGGAAGCACACCAGGCCAAGATAACCGAAGTCCTTCAACTTAATACGCTGCTTGGCCCGCTCGGACACACGCTCACTCTTGAGTATTTTGTATAAAACCTGTAGAGAAAGTCTTTATTATACATTATTATAAATGCTTTATATAATGGTCAAATGTTTAAGTTGAGTTATGGCAAGAAAAGGTCCAATCAGTTGTTCTCACCCTGAAGACCCTCTCTCTGACTTCATCTCCAAAACTGGGTGTTCGCAACAAGCAGTAAAGCTGCTCTACTCCCCACTCCAGCAGCACGGCCTGCACCTGTTCCCGAGGAGGGCTGGTCCGCAAGAGGTCGTAGAGCACATCCAACGCACTCACCACCTGATGGGGGAGTGAAATAAATGATGAGCAACACATGGAACAGATGAGGGAGAAGGCAGATAAAGATTTCAACTTGTGGAATTGTAAAAGCACGTGAAGATAATCAATTCAACGGTGTGCTAAAAAGGTCAGGCGATAAGAAAATTAAACTCCCAAAAGAGAGAGAGAGAGAGAGAGAGAGAGAGAGAGAGAGAGAGAGAGAGAGAGAGAGAGAGAGAGAGAGAGAGAGAGAGAAAAAAACAGATATACGACACGTGAGGAGTACCACCTGCTGCTCGTCTCCTACGGTCACAATGTAGGCGAGGATGCTGTGAAGATCCTCAGTAGTAGGAGACTTGAGAAAGTCTTTCAGCGTGGAAAACAGAGCGGTCTGAATCGTCTGCTTCCCGTCGGACAGAGTGCTGCCATCTTTCTCCACTCTTGGATCAGTCAAACAGATAAACATATTAGTGAAAAAAATTATGTATTTCTGAGCAAATCGAGTGGTTTATACTGCATGGACGTTTACAGTAACAACACTGCACTGTTTTTATGGACATTCTTCTCAATTCAATACCATATTTTGATCAAAAGATGTTTACCTGTAGAACGTCCGAATGGTATCCAATATGTACTGAACCCCGTACTTCCTCCTCATGCGCTGCTTGCCTTTATTTATCACAGATGACAGGTACTGGACATGAGCTGTGGAAGCAAAATGATATTTCATTGATTGCACTTCAGGTCAACATTTTGAAATGTCAGAGCAATATGAGAGGTTCCACCAAAGGGATGGGGGTGGAGTTGGGGGAGAACTAGTCACTGCCTGACCAATAACCATTAATGCAGTCCAAGGTGCATTTAGTCACCATGTACTCCTTTCAGCCTTTGTGCAAATGCAAAGAGACACAAATTGCTTTGACAAACATGAAAAGGATCCCAGATACATTACGCAACAATCGGAGGGCTATTTATGCCGTACCCAGAGAAACAGCGAAATGGCTTTTAGTCCAAATGCGAAAGTCAAAGAGCAGGTGCTGGTAGAGTTGCTGCAGCAATAAACTGTTGCCCTCATTGAAAACCTGCTCAAGCAGGTGCTGGCATGCCATCAAAACGTTCAAGTCCATCATACTGCCTGGAACCTGCAAAGGAAGGAGACGGAAGACAAGACCTTGTAGTTTTTGGAGCAACTACATGCACAAAATAGACTTCACACTGTACATACTGCACAGGAATTCCAGATTTGTCTCTGCCAAACTTGACAACAGGTCAGTTCAGATTTGGGAGCTTGTGCACTATGGGTCATTTCATCCACCACGCTACAGAACCAACACCGCTCCTGGTTTTTTCCTATGTCTGAGGTCCTCAGCACTGAGGCACCTGCGAGCTGGACTATGCTTAGGAAAGAGCACAACATGGTTCTAGTGTTAAAGAAGATGTTCCCTATAATGCAACAATAACAACCTATTATTACATTTTTTTTTCCAAACTCAACAACTTTCCATGATTAAGATTCAGAATGCAGGTGCCTCAGTGCTGAGGACCCCAAAAATGGGAAAAGGCCAAAGAGACGCCCACATTTCACCAGACTGTAGCCTATAGATGGCTGCCTTGGAGGCATGGGGATGGAGCTGTTTTCTCCCTGGGTGGTTGCTAGCCAGGACCTGAGTCAGTTCTGTAGCATGGCAGATGTTGCATCAGCACATGATCCATGACTTTATGTCATAATTTACTGTAAAAATCTAACCCCTGAATAGGTTCCAATTGTGTAAGTACAATTAGAATATTTGCAATTGTACAATAGCTATGATTTTTCAAGAGGTGGGGATGGATCGGTTTTCTGCCTGGCTGGTTGCCATCCAGGACCTAAGGTGGTTCCATGGAGTCGTGGATGCAGAAAAACATGGCACCAGTGCATGTATCCAGACTTGACTATGATCTAGCAACCTCTGCACAAATGTCCCCACATAATCATGCAACCAATACCGTTCTTGTGAATTAACCTCTGCTTGGTGCACAAAACCACACCCACTCATTACAATGCAACACAACTGATCATCTAGTCCTTTCTATAAGCTGATCACTCTTCTTCCTACAATTACTTCCTACACGCTGTAACAAATTTTCACGCAGTGCATTTACTTTGCTCAGCATGGCTCCTATGATGCTCGGCCCATGACACTGCAGCAGACTCTCCTGATTTACTGGATGATGACGAATGAGGTTTTTAATCAGCAGCAAGAAGGCAGCAATGCTGTTTCTCTCAAGCCGGCCTTCTGTGAGAAAGAAAGAAAGACAGAGGCAAACAACTGAAGATTTCCTGTTACCCACTGACAAAATGCATTACACAGCACTTCATTGATGTCATCATATCTCAGGATTAGTCATTGTGGGTAATGCTATTCGTCTCACTTCTTTGCTCCATTTGTCTCATGCTGTTTTTGTTAGCTTGGAACATTCTGCACACTAATACAGAGTAAACCGAATCCTTATTATTCACTGTTACTGCAATAATTACTGGCAAAGCTGCATCTGACATTCAACTGATCAGCATTAATTAAATAGATATTATTATTCATTTGCAAGCCTATTATCCTGGTGTGTGTGTATATCACGGCTGTCAAAATAATGTGTTAATTTATATTAATTAATTACAGAACCTATACTGCATCAACATTTAAAAAAAAAAAAAAATCATAATTACTTGTACATGCTGACTGATGCCCTTCGACCTGGTCATTATTCTGTCCTGTAGTTTTGGAAACATTACTGCCTTGCCAGAATTTATTTATATTTTTAATCACACCAATGAAAAATACCTCCAAATGTCATTAATATGTTCATCAATAATGCTTTCAATCCATGCGATCAGCTCTTCAGGTTGTTCTAAAATGTGAGGGATAAAAACAGGTCCGTTCATTTTTGCTATTGGTTTGCTTCACATATACGTCAAATTTTTGCTATTGGTTTGCTTCACATGTCAAACAATTGTTAATCAATTTTTATTTAAAGAGGAACTATACACCATTTTACCTTCATTTTACAGTTTAGAAGTAACTTAGATTAGATTAGACAGAATTTTAGTAATCCCTTGGGAAGACTCCCTCAGGGAAATTGAGGTTCCAGCAGCACTGTATAGCAGCACACAGAGGATCAAAAGTAGAAGTAAAAAAACAATTAGCAAAACGTAAATACAAATATAAATTCCAGAAATACGTAACTGCTCGCTACTGGCTACTACTGTTCCTCTCCTTCCCATCCCCTGTCTTCCTGTTACTCCTCCTTCCCAGACGAGGTTGTCTTTCCTATACTGAGGATGAGGTCTTTTTCCTCTCTGTAGGCAAGTGTGCTGTCAACCATTGCCCTGTACCCAGTCTCGCACCCACCCTTGATGAGGCCCAGGATGGTCGTGTCATCAGCGTATTTGATGATGACTGTATTGTCCATGTTGTATACACAGTCCTGGGTGTATCGGGTGAAGAGTTTGGGGCTGAGGCAGCAGCCCTGAGGTGATCTGGTGCTTTTTTACAGACACTGTAACAGACCATCGACTGACTTGGGACTTGCAGATTGATGGCTTGAGAATGACTTGACAGTAACTTCGTCCTGCCTCTGGAAGAAAGAGCTGAGCCAAAAGGCAAGGCTCTCAATTTACAAATCGATTTACACTCCTATCCTCACCTATAGTCATGAACTTTGGGTAATGACCGAAAAAATAAGGTCGCGGATACAAGCGGCAGAAATGAGATTCTTCCATCGGGTATCTAGGCTTACACTCATGGACAGGGTGAGAAGCTCAACTGTCTGGGTAGGATTACAGCCGCTGCTTCGTCGCATTGAAAGGAGTTAACTGAGGTGATTCGGGCATCTGGCGATGTTGCCCCCTGGTCGTCTCCCTGGAGAGGTCTTCCAAGCACGTCTTATTGGGAAGAGGCCCAGGGAAAACCCAGGACATGCTGGAGGGATTATATTTCCCAGTTGGCTTCGGAATGCCTCGGGATCCCCAGAAGAGTTGCAGGATGAGGATAGGAAAGTGCGGGATGAGCTGTTTAGTCTGCTGTCATCGCGACTCGGATAAGCTCCAGAAAATGAATGAATGAATGAGTGCATGCACAAAATAGACAATAGACAATGCACAATAGACTAAAAACAAACAAAAACAAGAAAGACACTTTGAAGTAATGGTTTCGTCTAAGTCCCAACACACAATAAAACATGAACTGACCAGCAGACTTGTTCAGTGGCAGCAACATGGCAGCAGAACCTCGGGAGGAGGTGAGTTCTGGTCCCAGCAAGTCTGAAGTCTCCTCACTACCACTGTCAATCTGTTCTGCATCACATACCTGCTCCAGCAGGGGTAGCATAACACCTATACCCCCCACCACATTTACAACATCCTGCAGGGAAAACAAATCCATACACATCATTTTGTCATTTGAGCTTCATGTATACACACATTAGTCTGGTTTACATCACTGACAGAATTTACAAGGAAGATCTAGTCAAGAAGCAAACATGACAGCGGTGGAAAATTTTAACTGTCTTGATATCCAACCTTGATGTCCCAGTTCACTACCCGGTGTCCCGTCAGCCTGCCATCATATTGGTGATTGGCAGCCAGATCCAGGCATATCTGGTTCTTGAAGGCCTGCAGCACACATGCACACTTTTAAACAACGATTCTTATTTTTGATGACTCAAAAAAAAAATTACAAAGTGCATTACAATACTTGGTGTTTGCTGAGGTGCAATCAGTCACCTGTGGAGTGTAGTAGAGCAGCAGCTTGGTGTTGAGTTCAGACAACTCACCATCCGCTTTGAATAATGACACATGATTGGGGCCTGCCAGCAGAACACCATAAAATATTCACGCTCTACTTAAGATATCTGGAACCACAGTTTCTACGAGCAAGATTATTGTTTCTGTACGTACGAGGTCTGTTAGAAAAGTATCCGACCTTTTTATTTTTTGCAAAAACCATATGGATTTGAATCACGTGTGATTGCATCAGCCAAGCTTGAACCTTCGTGCGCATGCGTGAGTTTTTTCACGCCTGTCGGTTGCGTCACAACCCCTTGTGAGCAGGCTTTGTGTAAGCAGTGGTCCACCCCTCTCGTCGGGTTTTTATTGCGAATAAATGTCTGAACGATTTGGAGCTTTGCTGCATCACATTTTTCCATAAACTGCGAGAGACCTCCAGGTGGACAACATTCGGAAAATTCATATGGCTTTCAGTGACGATTTTATGGGGATTACACAGATAAGGAGTGCTCCAGCCGGTTTAAAGACCGCCTACAGCTGTTGAGAGCGCGGCGCGGTCCGAGCGCCGATCGACAGGCTGACACCCCGCTGAAACAACCAGATCATTTCCAACGTGAAAGCTTTGTTGATCCGGGACATCGTCTGACTTCCACAAAAAAAGGCAGAAGGCGTGGACATCAGCACTTTTTCGGCACATTCCACTGTTACAGGAGTTTTTTTCATGGAAAGAGGAGCGGAGGGATGCGCCACCGTGCCGCTCATAGCGCGGCACAAAACCACCTCCGTGTTGGTCTCACAGGACGGCTTTCAGATGGCTTAGATGGTTTTCAGTGGCTTTTCAGTCGTGTGACTATCCGAGAAATTGTGCATGAGCTGGACATGCCCCAACATGTCCTGTGAGGCTTCATCACGGCGTTGCTTTGCGCCATGCGGAAACATCCCGACGTGTGGAATTCCTCCGCACGTCTGTCTCAATGTGCCGAAAAAGTGCTGATGTCCACGTCTTCCGCAATTTCTGTGCTAGTCAGATGACATCCCGGATCAACACAGCGTCCAGTTTAGAAATGAACGGCACATTCCACTGTTACAGGAGTTTTTGTCATGGAAAGAGGAGCGGCGGAATTCACAGTGGAATGTGCCAAAAAAGTGCTGAAGTCCAGGTCTTCTGCCTTTTTTTGTGGAAGTCAGATGACGTCCCGGATCAACAAAGCCTTCACGTTGGAAATGATCTGGTTGTTTCAGCGGGGTGTCAGCCTGTCGATCGGCGCTTGGAGTGCGCCGCGCTCTCAGACACTGTGGGCGGTCTTTAAACTGGCTGGAGCACTCCTTAATCTGTAAAATAAAATCGTCGCTGAAAGCCATATGAATTTTCCGAATGGTGTCCACCTGGAGGTCTCTCACAGTTTATGGAAAAATTTGATGCAGCAAAGCTCCAAATCGTTCAGACATTTATTCGCAATAAAAATCCGACGAGAGGGGTGGACCAGTGCTCACACAAAGCCTGCTCACAGGCGAATGACGCAAACGACAGGCGTGAAAAACTCACGCATGCGCATGAAGGTTCAAGCTTGGCTGATGCAATCACACATGATTCAAATCCATATGGTTTTTGCAAAAAATAAAAAGGTCGAATACTTTTCTAACAGACCTCGTATGAAGTAAAATCAACATTTGCTCTGTCAAAGAGAGGGATCTACCTGCAGCGTGCAGAGCTCTTATCTGAGTTGGCTGCAGGGTCTCGTGGCAGATGAAGGCTGTGCCTAGGAGTCCATCCAGAGATGTGGGTGTGCCCCACTCCGTGTCCTGCATACCTGCTGAGATGGTGTTCACAGGGCAGTCTTGTTGAGGCCCCCATCGTCCTCCAGCAAAGGTAGCTGGGAAGGACTGGGAACGTATGAGCGAGGGGGAATGGACAGGGAAAGAAAACTCAGGTGATGGTAAGGAGGAAGACGTGGAGAGATTGGGGGAGGTGGTGGTGGTGGTGGTCCGGTGGCCAGCAGACCCGATGCAGCAGGAGGTAAATGGCTTCATGGGAGGAGACGTGAGAGAAGAGGAAATTAGAACAAAAGAGGGGAACTAAGCGGCGCGGAACCAATATGTCCATGATACATTAGATACAAGAAAACAAAGCTGGTCACAGTTACTCTGAAATAACAGAACAGTATTTGTAACAGGGAACTGATAATGAAGCCACATTAATTGTATTTTATGCTGCAATGCCTGCAGATCATTTTGTCTCAAATGTTCCTACTTCTCCAGTTTACCTCACTGAAAGACGGAAAGCGAAGCTGAACAGTTTTACGCTGCTCGCCATCGATGTAAATGGTGACCAGGTTCTGACCAAATGGACGACGGCCCGGGATGTGGACGATGGACACTGAATGCTGGAATGAAGACAGAAAAAAAAGTGTTGACACGAAATTCAATAATGCACAGACGGAAATAAAACAATTTTCTCATAATGCTGCTGCACAAAACAAAAGTAAACACCAAGCATCTGTAATACACTGAGGCTATAACCCAAGGGTTACAGTACTGGGGAGGGAGGATAACTCACTGTGCAGTAACACCTACTGAGCACGTTACCCACCCCAAAAGGCCCCGCCATCTCTTCCATCTGGCACAGCACTAATGTAACCTGCGCTGCACCCGTCACCGGGCTTGAACTTACATTCGCCAGCACAGAGTTCAATCAATCAATCAATCAATTTTTTATATAGCGCCAAATCACAACAAACAGTTGCCCCAAGGCGCTTTATATTGTAAGGCAAGGCCATACAATAATTATGTAAAACCCCAACGGTCAAAACGACCCCCTGTGAGCAAGCACTTGGCTACAGTGGGAAGGAAAAACTCCCTTTTAACAGGAAGAAACCTCCAGCAGAACCAGGCTCAGGGAGGGGCAGTCTTCTGCTGGGACTGGTTGGGGCTGAGGGAGAGAACCAGGAAAAAGACATGCTGTGGAGGGGAGCAGAGATCGATCACTAATGATTAAATGCAGAGTGGTGCATACAGAGCAAAAAGAGAAGGAAACAGTGCATCATGGGAACCCCCCAGCAGTCTACGTCTATAGCAGCATAACTAAGGGATGGTTCAGGGTCACCTGATTCAGCCCTAACTATAAGCTTTAGCAAAAAGGAAAGTTTTAAGCCTAATCTTAAAAGTAGAGAGGGTGTCTGTCTCCCTGATCTGAATTGGGAGCTGGTTCCACAGGAGAGCAGCCTGAAAGCTGAAGGCTTTGCCTCCCATTCTACTCTTACAAACCCTAGGAACTACAAGTAAGCCTGCAGTCTGAGAGCGAAGCGCTCTATTGGGGTGATATGGTACTACGAGGTCCCTAAGATAAGATGGGACCTGATTATTCAAAACCTTATAAGTAAGAAGAAGAATTTTAAATTCTATTCTAGAATTAACAGGAAGCCAATGAAGAGAGGCCAATATGGGTGAGATATGCTCTCTCCTTCTAGTCCCCGTTAGTACTCTAGCTGCAGCATTTTGAATTAACTGAAGGCTTTTTAGGGAACTTTTAGGACAACCTGATAATAATGAATTACAATAGTCCAGCCTAGAGGAAATAAATGCATGAATTAGTTTTTCAGCATCACTCTGAGACAAGACCTTTCTAATTTTAGAGATATTGCGTAAATGCAAAAAAGCAGTCCTACATATTTGTTTAATATGCGCTTTGAATGACATATCCTGATCGAAAATGACTCCAAGATTTCTCACAGTATTACTAGAGGTCAGGGTAATGCCATCCATAGTAAGGATCTGGTTAGACACCATGTTTCTAAGATTTGTGGGGCCAAGTACAATAACTTCAGTTTTATCTGAATTTAAAAGCAGGAAATTAGAGGTCATCCATGTCTTTATGTCTGTAAGACAATCCTGCAGTTTAGCTAATTGGTGTGTGTCCTCTGGCTTCATGGATAGATAAAGCTGGGTATCATCTGCGTAACAATGAAAATTTAAGCAATACCATCTAATAATACTGCCTAAGGGAAGCATGTATAAAGTGAATAAAATTGGTCCTAGCACAGAACCTTGTGGAACTCCATAATTAACTTTAGTCTGTGAAGAAGATTCCCATTTACATGAACAAATTGTAATCTATTAGACAAATATGATTCAAACCACCGCAGCGCAGTGCCTTTAATACCTATGGCATGCTCTAATCTCTGTAATAAAATTTTATGGTCAACAGTATCAAAAGCAGCACTGAGGTCTAACAGAACAAGCACAGAGATGAGTCCACTGTCCAAGGCCATAAGAAGATCATTTGTAACCTTCACTAATGCTGTTTCTGTACTATGATGAATTCTAAAACCTGACTGAAACTCTTCAAATAGACCATTCCTCTGCAGATGATCAGTTAGCTGTTTTACAACTACCCTTTCAAGAATTTTTGAGAGAAAACGAAGGTTGGAGATTGGCCTATAATTAGCTAAGATAGCTGGGTCAAGTGATGGCTTTTTAAGTAATGGTTTAATTACTGCCACCTTAAAAGCCTGTGGTACATAGCCAACTAACAAAGATAGATTGATCATATTTAAGATGATTAGCATTAATAATGGTAGGGCTTCCTTGAGCAGCCTGGTAGGAATGGGGTCTAATAAACATGTTGATGGTTTGGATGAAGTAACTAATGAAAACAACTCAGACAGAACAATCGGAGAGAAAGAGTCCAACCAAACACCGGCATCACTGAAAGCAGCCAAAGACAACGATATGTCTTTGGGATGGTTATGAGTAATTTTTTCTCTAATAGTTAAAATTTTGTTAGCAAAGAAAGTCATGAAGTCATTACTAGTTAAAGTTAATGGAATACTCAGCTCAATAGAGCTCTGACTCTTTGCCAGCCTGGCTACAGTGCTGAAAAGAAACCTGGGGTTGTTCTTATTTTCTTCAATTAGTGATGAGTAGAAAGATGTCCTAGCTTTACGGAGGGCTTTTTTATAGAGCAACAGACTCTTTTTCCAGGCTAAGTGAAGATCTTCTAAATTAGTGAGACGCCATTTCCTCTCCAACTTACAGGTTATCTGCTTTAAGCTACGAGTTTGTGAGTTATACCACGGAGTCAGGCACTTCTGATTTAAAGCTCTCTTTTTCAGAGGAGCTACAGCATCCAAAGTTGTCTTCAATGAGGATGTAAAACTATTGACGAGATACTCTATCTCCCTTACAGAGTTTAGGTAGCTACTCTGCACTGTGTTGGTATATGGCATTAGAGAACATAAAGAAGGAATCATATCCTTAAACCTAGTTACAGTGCTTTCTGAAAGACTTCTAGTGTAATGAAACTTATTCCCCACTGCTGGGTAGTCCATCAGAGTAAATGTAAATGTTATTAAGAAATGATCAGACAGAAGGGAGTTTTCAGGGAATACTGTTAAGTCTTCTATTTCCATACCATAAGTCAGAACAAGATATGATTAAAGTGGTGGGTGGACTCATTTACTTTTTGAGCAAAGCCAATAGAGTCTAATAATAGATTAAATGCAGTGTTGAGGCTGTCATTCTCAGCATCTGTGTGGATGTTAAAATCGCCCACTATAATTATCTTATCTGAGCTAAGCACTAAGTCAGACAAAAGGTCTGAAATGCACAGAGAAACTCACAGTAACGACCAGGTGGACGATAGACAATAACAAATAAAACTGGTTTTTGGGACTTCCAATTTGGATGGACAAGACTAAGAGTCAAGCTTTCAAATGAATTAAAGCTCTGTCTGGGTTTTTGATTAATTAATAAGCTGGAATGGAAGATTGCTGCTAATCCTCCACCCCGGCCCGTGCTACAAGCATTCTGACAGTTAGTGTGACTCGGGGGTGTTGACTCATTTAAACTAACATATTCATCCTGCTGTAACCATGTTTCTGTAAGGCAGAATAAATCAATATGTTGACCAATTATTACATAATTTACCAACAGGGACTTAGAAGAGAGAGACATAATGTTTAATAGACCACATTTAACTGTTTTAGTCTGTGGTGCAGTTGAAGGTGCTATATTATTTTTTCTTTTTGAATTTTTATGCTTAAATAGATTTTTGCTGGTTATTGGTGGTCTGGGAGCAGACACTGTCTCTACGGGGATGGGGTAATGAGGGGATGGCAGGGGGAGAGAAGCTGCAGAGAGGTGTGTAAGACTACAACTCTGCTTCCTGGTCCCAACCCTGGATAGTCACGGTTTGGAGGATTTAAGAAAATTGGCCAGATTTCTAGAAATGAGAGCTGCTCCATCCAAAGTGGGATGGATGCCATCTCTCCTAACAAGACCAGGTTTTCCCCAGAAGCTTTGCCAATTATCTATGAAGCCCACCTCATTTTTTGGACACCACTCAGACAGCCAGCAATTCAAGGAGAACATGCAGCTAAACATGTCACTCCCGGTCCGATTGGGGAGGGGCCCAGAGAAAACTACAGAGTCCGACATTGTTTTTGCAAAGTTACACACCGATTTAATGTTAATTTTAGTGACCTCCGACTGGCGTAACCGGGTGTCATTACTGCCGACGTGAATTACAATCTTACCAAATTTACACTTAGCCTTAGCCAGCAGTTTCAAATTTCCTTCAATGTCGCCTGCTCTGGCCCCCGGAAGACAATTGACTATGGTTGCTGGTGTCGCTAACTTCACATTTCTCAAAACAGAGTCGCCAATAACCAGAGTTTGATCCTCGGCGGGTGTGTCGTCGAGTGGGGAAAAACGGTTAGAAATGTGAACGGGCTGGCGGTGTACACGGGGCTTCTGTTTAGAACTACGCTTCCTCCTCACAGTCACCCAGTCGGCCTGCTTTCCCGGCTGCTCGGGATCTGCCAGGGGGTAACTAACGGCGGCTAAGCTACCTTGGTCCGCACCGACTACAGGGGCCTGGCTAGCTGTAGAATTTTCCATGGTGTGGAGCCGAGTCTCCAATTCGCCCAGCCTGGCCTCCAAAGCTATGAATAAGCTACACTTATTACAAGTACCGTTACTGCTAAAGGAGGACGAGGAATAACTAAACATTTCACACCCAGAGCAGAAAAGTGCGGGAGAGACAGGAGAAGCCGCCATGCTAAATCGGCTAAGAGCTATTAGCTACGCTAAGCTAGCGGATTCCTAAAAACACGCAAAGTGAATAATGTGTAAATAATTTAGAGGTGATTCAGCAGAAGGAGTGCTTTAGTTAAGGCACGTAAAGATTACACTGGGAAACAAATCGTAATCTAGATAACTTGATTCTAACCATGAGGTTAAAACCTCTAGAGCCTGTTGCGGGAAAGTTTTTTGGCATGGGTCATCGATGTTTACTTCACTGGTGGGCTCAGGGTCTCATCGCTGCTTTTTGCAGATGATGTGGTCCTGTTGGCTTCAACGGCCTGTGACCTCCAACTGGATCAGTTTGCAGCTGAGTGTGAAGCAGCTGGGATGAAGACCAGCACCTCTAAATCTGAGGCCATGGTTCTCAGCAGGAAACTGATGGATTGCCCACTCCAGGCAGGGAATGAGGTTTTGTCCCAAGTGAAGGAGTTCAAGTACCTCTGGGTCTTGTTCACAAGTGAGGGGACAATGGAGCGTGAGATTGGCTGGAGAATCGGTCCAGCAGGGGCGTTGCTGCATTCACGCTACCATACTGTTGTGATGAAAAGGGAGCTGAGCCAAAAGGTGACACTCTCGATCTACCGTTCAATCTTCATTCCTACTCTCACCTATGGTCATGAGGGTCGGGTCATGACCGAAAGAACTAGATCGTGGGTACAAGCGGCAGAAATGGGCTTCCTTAGGAGGGTGACTCGTGTCTCCCTTAGAGATAGGGTGAGAAGCTCGGTCATCCGTGGGGAGCTCGGAGTACAGCCGCTGCTCCTTCGCGTTGAAGAGAGCCAGCAGAGGTGGTTTGTGCATCTGGTAAGGATGCCCCCTGGGCACCTCCCTAGGGAGGTGTTCCAAGCACGTCTATCTGGGAGGAGAACCTGGGGAAGACCCAGGACTAGGTGGATAAATTGTATTTCCACACTGACCTGGGAATGCCTCAGGATCCCCTAGTCGGAAGTGGATAATGTGGCCTGAGAAAAGGAAGTCTGGGGTCCACTGCTGGAGCTGTTGCTCCTGAGTCCCGATCCCGGATAAGCGGTTGAAGATAAGTGATGAGTAATCTGTGATCTAAATCAAATGCATTTGGGTATTGTAATGTGGGGACACTATAAATACGGGTAAAACTGACCAAACTTTGAGCAGTAATACGTGTCTGCCCTCACCCAGCGTGAGTCAGCTAGTGGGTACTCTGGCAGTGCAACAGCCATGTAGTCTTTCTTTGTGCAGACAGCCACCACTAGCACACCTTCCATGGTGAAGAAGGCTTCTAGCCCAGTTCCACTTGCTGTGAAGAAACTGTGCAGAACAAAACGATTGCCATTTTAAACTGTAGAATGTACAGTAGTTAGACATAGAACCTCTTCAAATACTTAATTTCTCAGCGAGGTCTTTTTCTTTACCTGTAGAGCTGCTTCCTGCGTGGTCCTTTGCTCAAGTCACGATAAACACCTGTGCCATCATTGGAGGAGGGGTTATGGTTGTTGGAAAAGTCAGAGCGACAGGATGCAAAATCCATGTTGAGACAGAGCCAAGCATAAAAGGCAAATCCATTGCCTGGCCAGCGGTTAACAGTGGGCACCATGATACCCGCCATGGGGGGTGAAAGATCAAAGTACTGTAAGGCACTATCATGACCTTCTCTGGCCGCCATGGCTGAGAGCATTCTGGTCATCTGAGTGCAGTATGGATGTATCCTCTTGCCCACTACTATGTTGCCATTTTGATTCACTCTGAGCAGTCTGAGCAGGGTCTTCAGCTCCTCTGGTCTCAAACACAGGGAGCCCAAGTCTTGGAGGAGGTCCAGGAGGGAATCAGCACACTGCCTATCAAGACAATGGGGCTGAGAGAGCACCTGCAATAAAGCCTTCACCATGCCTGCCTCCACAGCCACCGTCCTGCAGGACAAAGACCCTCCGCATACCGTATCCAGCCACTGGGCTACGAGCAGCTGGAGGCCCCTCTGACCTGACAGGTCAGGAAGCCACTGCAGGAGCAGCAGCAAGGGCTGTTCATTACTAATGCCAATATGATGGGCATGAACATGCTCACCCTCCACTGCCTAGAGATACAGACAGACAATAAAGATAACACATGGACACGGTTGTGTGGTCAGTAACTTCAGGTTAACAAACTTAAACTCAGTTTAAACTGAAACAGGGTCTTTAGTTACATAATTTAATCTCACTTTGAATTAGATCTGTACTTTATTGTGGTAAAGAGGAAATGTGGTGCTCACCATGTTCATCAGTTCTTGCAACAGCCGTTTGGTGGGCAAACCTTGACTCTTCAGCACGTCGTAAAGCTGGGAGTACCCAATCCGCTCCTTGAAAACCTCCTGGGGAGAAAGAAATATTCAGAATAAAGCAATCTTTAAAAAATTAAACTGTAATTGGCACATTACCATACACTGAAAGATGACAACAAGAAACCCGAACAGAAAACAGTTGAGAGTGCAGTTTTGCAGTTAATGAATAGTGCAGCAGGTAACTGATTTTTTTTTTTAAATGGTAGTACAAGTACTAAATTTGGTAAATAATACTGGTAAAAATACTACTGCGACATTACTGTTTGGAAAAAGCACATGGCCAGTTGAATTTTTGACAGGGCAGCCATCTTGAAAAATGCCTGGTATTCTGGTATACTGAAATGTACGGAATCCTACCAATGTGGAGCAGTTTGGATGAGCTTGGTGTCCAAAAGTAGGCTTTTCACCTTGAAGAAGTAAGTCCTACACAGACCCTGAAGGCTTTCAGGCCAGTGTTTATCCCCAAGTATCATGGCATAAAGTGGATGAGATTCTATGACTCCCCCTGAACACCGGTCCATCACAGCCCAGCCAAAGCTAGTAGCCATTTACAGCTGGTTGGACTGTGATGAAGCACATGAAGTGCCAAAGTCAAAGATAAAGTATCTTGTGCAAGGGCACACCGGCAGGTAGTGTGACCAGGAATTGAATCCAGGTCTGTACAATGGAGACCCATCTGCTTGACTATCAAATGGCTCCATATCTGCCTGACAGGCAACAAGCCTGACATGTTGAAATAATTGCTTCAAAAATCCCAAATTTGAAATCTACATAGTCAAAAAGGTATGATTCAACACTAGGAGCATCCATATTGGGCAAGTCTGTGCATATTTTTTACCCAAAGAGTTTCCATGTCAAGCATACGAGGTCTGTCCATAAAGTATCGTACCTTTTAATTTTTTTCAAAAATACTATGTTTTTACGTCAGACATGCTTGAACCCTCGTGCGCATGCGTGAGTTTTTCCACGCCTGTCAGTGACGTCATTCGCCTGTGAGCACGCCTTGTGGAAGGAGTGGTCCCGACCCCTCGTCGGATTTTCATTGTCTGGAAATGGCGGAATGAAAAGGACTTTTTTTCCATCAGAATTTTTTCAGAAGCTGTTAGAGACTGGCACCTGGAAACCATTCGAAAAATTTATCTGGCTTTCAGTGAAAATTTTACGGGCTTCACAGAGAATAAGGACTTTAACTACAGGGTTAAGGACCCCTTTAAGGACGGTCGGTGCGCCGCGCTGCGAGCTGCGATGATACGGCACAAACCACTGGATCATTTCTAAGCTGATGGCTCTGTGGATACGAGACCGTCGTGTGCTCTTTCTCTGGTTATCACAAGACCTGGACATCAGCCATTTTCCGGCAGATTTCATTTTTAACAAGAGATTTTGTCATGGAAAGCCACGCGGAGGCTTCGCGCGTCACGACCGATTCGCTGATGAAGCGAGACAAAGGAACACCTCTGTTTCGGAGTGTTAGAGGACAAGTTGGGACATGTCCAGCTCTCCACAAGTTCTTTTATACTCACTCGACTGGTAAGCACTGAAAGCCGCGATAGGCATGTCCCAACTTGTCCTCTAACACTCCGAAACGGAGGTGTTCCTTTGTCTCGCTTCATCAGCGAATCGGTCGTGACGCGCGAAGCCTCCGCGTGGCTTTCCATGACAAAATCTCTTGTTAAAAGTGAAATCTGCCGGAAAATGGCTGATGTCCAGGTCTTGTGATAACCAGAGAAAGAGCACACGACGGTCTCGTATCCACAGAGCCATCAGCTTAGAAATGATCCAGTGGTTTGTGCCGTATCGTCGCAGCTCGCAGCGCGGCGCGGCGCACCAACCGTCCTTTAAAGGGGTCCTTAACCCTGTAGTTAAAGTCCTTATTCTCTGTGAAGCCCGTAAAATTTTCACTGAAAGCCAGATAAATTTTTCGAATGGTTTCCAGGTGCCAGTCTCTAACAGCTTCTGAAAAAATTCTGATGGAAAAAAAGTCCTTTTCATTCCGCCATTTCCAGACAATGAAAATCCGACGAGGGGGCGGGACCACTCCTTCCACAAGGCGTGCTCACAGGCGAATGACGTCACTGACAGGCGTGGAAAAACTCACGCATGCGCACGAGGGTTCAAGCATGTCTGACGTAAAAACATATGAATGAAATCCATATAGTTTTTGAAAAAAATAAAAAGGTACGATACTTTATGGACAGACCTCGTACATTGGAAAATGGCTGCCATTTGGAAAATTTGGCCCGTGGACATTTTCAAAGGAGTAATGTCTACAGAGTGTTTATTTGATTTATTTATTAAATTAATTCATCAAATTTGAAACACTACCTAGAAATGTTCTGTTATATGCTACAGTAGCAGGCACCATAAGCTTAGCACATGCACACAAACACACAATGTGTAAGAAGGAATACCTTTAAAAAAATAGTCAACCTGCAAAACAATGTATCTTACCTTAGCAGAGGGAGAGTTACTCATAATAGCCGTTAAGACTCCCAAAGCATGAACTGTAATGCTGTCTGATCCTTTTTCCAAAACCTATATAGAAATAAGGTATAGTAAAAAAAAAAAAAAAACACGTTTCAGCACAGTGTGATACTGAAAGTAATATTTCACCTGCGCGAACTCAGAGAAAACAAGTCAACACTGAGCCAAAGACCAGAGGAGTTTTTGCTCTGATCACATGGAACCTGAAGAAGACTTAAGGCTGCAGTATACTTCAAAAAAATTTCAATTTTCACCGCAAAAAGTTGTATTTCAGTGCTCGGCCCACATGATTTAAGTTCTTTCTGTGTTCATAGTGAAGGCAAACGGAACCTTTGCACTAGACCCTGCCTGAGCCAAAACAGCCTATAATCGGTTTTAATAAGCCTAAAATCCTGGTGTGCAGGGTTCAGATTCAGTTTGGCTTCATTCACAGCTTCTGCTGCAGCTGCAACATGTTGTGGTAGTGAATCCATTTGTGGCCAAGTTACAAGCAGATGCCAGTGGAATGATGACCCTCTTTTCATCATGTTTGATTGCTAAATACATCGTGGGTCCTGCCAACTCCGATCTACAAACCACGGGTTTTCTCTCTGCAGTGATCACGTGCAGGCACACAGGGCACCGGCATGGTTTGACGGAAAAAGAACCCCGTATATAAGGACTAAAATCCATAGAGCTTTAAATGACAAGGTCACAAACCTTTATTTTTAGGATTTTTGTCATACATTTGAAGTATACTTGCACCTTTAAAGTAAATGTCATTTTACGCACCCGGATTACTGGAGCACAGAGGGTCAAAATAAACTACTGCACCAGACACCAAACAATCACCTCTTTGTTAATCACCAATAGGCCCCAGCATGCACAACACCACAAAAAAAAGAAAAAAAAGAAAAAAAGAATGAGGCAATCCAAATGATTGCTAAACATTAGGGAACGTAAAACCACAGGAAATAAGCCAGGTGTTTCAAAAAGGCACCACCAGGGACAGCAATACAAGGAAAGAAACACACGCACACACGCGCACATGAGCACGCATGGGAGAGAAAAAAATATCTCATGCACTGTGATAAAAGAAGGAACCCCCACCCACCCCACCCACAACCCAAACATACCCATTTGGTATGTCTTGTCCAGTTTTGTCAACAGGGAAATCAGCCTCTAATCATTTATGTGATTTCAATACGCGTTCCCATGCAAGAAAAGAGGAATTCTCCAACTGTCAATCTTGATCACCAAATTTGAGTGTGGAAAAAGCTCACACCAGCTCGCCCATACATGGATTTCAAGTGGAACAGAAGTTGTAATATCAGAGATAACAGGCGTGATAACTGGCATTTCAAACAGAACAAAAAAGGAACAGCGCAGTTATCGCTTACAGTGTGACTGAACTACGTGCTGCATTTACAAACGAGCGCCATCTCTGGCTTCCTGTCTGAAGCTTCCTGTTTAAAGAGCTCAAAGGACTGAACAAGTGAAAAGAAGGCTGAGTTTCCTGCTGACGAACCAATAACAACACAGTGGAGAGAAAGTACCTGGTCCACTTCGACCTCTGTGTGTAAACTTGTCGTGAAGTCACATTCAACCTTATGCTGCGGCCTACGCCTGTTGCTCTGAAAGAGCTACAGGACACACACACGCACACACACACAGACACGCACACACACACACAAAGACAGACAGTTAAACAACATGACAAACTCCTCTGTCAGAGCCAGTGTCATCCCGGCTCTCTACAGCAGACATGAGACAGACACAAGCACACAAGTGCATCTAAAACTAAAAAAAAAAAAACACAAACAAAACAAAAACCACTGGAATATCATGAAAAAGTTTAATATTTTATGTCAGTTATTTCAGAGAGCAAACATTTTTATATATAAATTCCATCTTCCTCCCACGTAAATTAAAATGTTTCAAACGTTTTTTTAATTTGAATAATTATGACCTACAGCTTAAAAAAATAGGGAAAATGTATCTCAATACACAAGAATATTTCATAAGATCAGTTATAAACAAAAAAAGGATTTATAATGTAGAAATATGAAAATTCTGAAAAGTATGTTTATTTATGCACTTAGTACTTAAGTGGGGCTCCTTTCACACAAACAACTGCATCATTACAGTGTGGCATGGAGGCAATCAGCCCGTGGCATTGCTGAGGTGTTATGGAAGCAGAAGTTGCTTTAGACATAGCGGCCTTCAGCTTGTCTTTATTGTTGGGTCTGGTGTCTCTCTTCTTCATCTTGGCTGAACCCCATAGATTCTTTGTGGGGTTCAGGTCAGGCCAACTGGTTGGCTAATCGTGGACAGTAATGCCATGGACAGAAAACCAGTTACAAATAGTTTTGGCACTCGGGGCAGGAGCCAAATCCAGCAGCATCTCCATAAAGCTTAATCTTCTGGTCAACATACAGTAGGTGTTGACTTTGGACTTCATAAAACAGGTTGGCCCGACATCAGCAGACCACATGGTATTCCAAATCATCACAGATTGTGAAAACTTCACATTGGACTTTAAGCAACCTGGATTCTGTGCCTCTCCACTCTTCCTCTAGACTCTGGAATCTTGATTTACAAATGAAATGCAAATTTTACTGTCACCTGAAAAGACAATTTTGTACCACTTGGCAATGACCGAGTTCTTTTTCTCCTTAGCTTTTCTCCCTAGCCTAGGCAATACCATTCTGACATTGATTCTATTTCAGGAGTGGCTTGACACTAGGAATATGACACATGTAGCCCATTTCCTGGACATGCCCGTGCATGGTGGCTCTTGATGCACTGACTCCAACCTCAATCCACTCCTTGTCAAGCTCCCCCAAGTTCTCAAATCGGTTTTGTTTGACAATCTTCTCAAGGCTGCAGTCATCCCTGTTGCTTGTGCACCTTTTCCTACCACACGTTTCTCCTGTAGTCAATGTTTAATGACTATGCTTTGATGCAACGCTTTGAAACCAGCCAGCCCATTCAGTAATGACTTGCTGTGGATTACCCTCCTTGTAGAGGGTGTCACTGAGCACCTTCGGGATAATTGGCAAGTCAGCAGTCTTTCCCATGATTGAAATGTGTACTGAACCAGACAGAGATTCATCGTATACTGCAGAAACAGTGAGTTACTCAAATTTGAAGTTAAAATTCTTATATTTTGAAAAACAAATTATAGATTTGGAGGAGTAGGCCGTAATTATCCAAATTAAATTAATAAAAAGAAATGGTCATAACATTTTAGTTTATATGTAATGAGTCCACAATATAGAAAACTTCCACTTTCTGAAATAACTGACAAAAATATTTATTTTTTTCACAATATTGTAATTGTTTTAAGATGCACTTGCACAAGATTTCAGGATTCTTCACACTAACAGCACAGACACAATGTATAGACTCTGTTGACAGACACGGAACAATTTAAGGCATCTAAAAGAAATAAGATCTGACATGAAGACAAAATGAAAGGACAAACACAGCACTTAGAAAAAGATGTTCCCCCTTCCTGATGGCCTGCTTTTTCATATTTACAACACATAATTACTCCAGATGTTCACACATTATACAGTATGTAAAACATAAATCTGAGTAAACAGAATATACTGTTTATAAAACCAGAACTGTACATGTTAAAATGTAAAAATGAACAATCCAATATTAATGGGTAGTATGTGGGGGAAAACCAAACAAAAATCAACTGACACAGTTTCTTAAATGACCGATTTTTAATAACAGAGATTCTCTGAACACACCCATACTTGATTGCTCCTCCAGGTAAACATCATGTAAATAGAACATTTACAGTAAAGTAAGTTCATTCGGCTTCTCCTTTATTTGCTCGGGTTTTACATCAGGTGCCCTTCCTGACACAACTCCACATTACATGGAGAAAGGGCACAGGTGGTCTTGAACCAGGAAACTTCTGTTTTGGGAGGTTGTTTGAACCACTTGGCCACCACACTGTCCAAATACAACATTTACCGTAATGTGTATAAATATTTAACCAAAATAAATTCCACAAGCAAAAGAAAACTATTCAAATACAGCATTGTGCAAAAGTCTTATACAGCTCACTATTTCTGCATAAATGTGGTTTTGATGAGTTTTTTTTTTCCTCTCATTTGTATGTCAGTAAAATACAGATTATAATAGCCAATTGGCCTCTGTGTGCATGTAGGCGTGGGTGCGTGTGTACAGAGAAACTGGGGAGAGCTGACATTTGGCGTTTGGATGAACGCTGCGAAAACAGAAAGTCGATAGGACTAATATTTTTGGAGAAATCAGGGATAGTAGCTGAAAACAGCTGCAATGCACCATGGGAGTTCGGGGCTTTGGGGTTTTACATGATGCTATTGTGGTTCATGTTAGTTTAACAGTGTTGTCAGTGTTATTGATTTATTGTGTTTTGCAGTTCAATTGGTTTAGTCAGTTTAGTTAAGTGTCATGTTGCCGTGGCCATGAGTGGGAAGGATAGTGCATTTGATGTCTTCTGCCACTGTCTCCGTTTGTGGATGTGTAACAATAAAAGCGTGCATGTGTGTGTGCATTCGTGTGCTCATGCAATTTTGATCACAGAAACAAGGGGGAGCTGACATTTGCCGTTTGTTATGCTTATGTATTTTGGGTGAAGGATGAACATCGCCAAAATGGAACATTGATAGGACTAATATTTTTTGAGAAACTACAGATATTATCTAACAACACCAAACAATGAACATTGATAATTACATTCTGGACTCACAGGGTACTCCAGCAGGGGGCTGCAAATAATCTATATATTAAAAGTGTGAGTGTATGCATGCGTATATGATTTTATTTAGTAAGTTCAATAAAAGTACATAATATAAATGTAAATACATTACAAATACATGGGTGCCACAAGAATGTGAAAACACTTATTTCCATTATGGTCCATTTAAAAATCAAATGACAATGAAATAGAGATTGTTGTTATTCATTCGGCTGCTCCCGGTTTTGTTCGGGGTCGCCACAGCGGATACAGTCAGATCCGCATTGGTAATTGGCACAAGTTTTACGTCGGATGCCCTTCCTGACGCAGCTCCAGTTTTACCTGGTGAAACACACACAGCCGTTGGTGTTCCAAAGAGGTCTCCCATCCAAGTACTAACCAGGTCCTGCTCTGCTTAGCTTCTGAGATCTGGCGGGATCAGGCTGACACAGAGGTAATAATAAAATAATAATGATGATAATAAACTGAACATAATAATGGGCAGCACAGTGGCTTAGTGGTTAGCACTGTTGCCTCACAGCAAGAAGGTCATGGGATTGATTTCCATCTGTGGCCTTTCTCTGTGGAGTTTCAGAGGGAACCCACATGGGGAGACCCATGTGGGTTCCCTCTGAGTGCTCCGGCTTCTAACCACATCCAAAGACATGCAGGTTAGGTGGACTGGAAAGTTTAAATTGTCCGTAGGTTTGCATCCAGGTGTGAATATGTTTGTCTATGTGTGGCCCTGTGGCAGACTGGCATTCTGTCCAGGGGGTACGCCGCCTTACGCCCTATGACTGCTGGGCTAGGCTCCAGCACCCCGCGACCCAATCTTGGATAACCGGTTGAAGATAAGTGTGAGTGATAATAATAATGACAATAATAATAATAACATTGTTTATATATGATAACAAGAACCCAAACAACTTATTTATTTAATTAATTTAACAATTTGTAAATACATTAAAACAGTAAATTAACATTAAAAATTACATAATTAACAGGAAATAAAAGGGTTGAGTTCTTCTAAAAACTGATGAGGTCTAAGGTTCTAATAACATCCTGGACTCACACGCCATTCCAACTCATTATAGAGACTTTGCATAATTTATTACCACCCTTGAAAAATGTCAGCTACCTAGTTTATAAACGCCAGTGTTTTGCCCGTATATCCCCACGGGCAAAACACTAGCTTCATGTTAATTCAATAAATAATTAAAGGATACAGATAATTTTATCTGTTACATGACAAAAAGTGGTATGCTAAAGAATGTAACAAACCTTTTTGTTTTACGATAAAACCTGCAGAGGAGGATTTTCTTTCACCAAAACATTAAATCTAGGCTTGCATCTCAGATGTACCGTCTGGCAAATTGTAGCTGAACTTTCAGGTCTACTTTTTAATAAAACTCTCCTCTGTACCACTTGATCATGAGCTGTATTTAACTGATGATGCAAAATACAAAACATGCACTATGCACAATTTTTCCAATCACAGCCACAGAAGCCTGTACCTTCTTCTGGGTTGTCTGGGTGTCTTGGTGGCTTTCCTTACACTTCTCCTTCTTGCACAGTCACTCAGTTTTTGAGAAGTGTCTACTCCACACAGATTTACCATAGAGTGCCATACTGTCTGTATTTCTTCATAACTGATGTAAATAAAGTTCAAGACATATTCAGTGACTTGGAAATGTTCATGTATCCATCCCCTGACTTGTCTGATGAAAACTGGCAATTAAACTGATTACTTACAGGTATTCTACCAAAGGGGCTGATTACTTATGCAACCCATCAGCTTGGCTTTTATATTTTTAATTAATTTATATCAAGTTGTAGAGATTTACTTTTAGTTTGAGTCTAAGTAAGATAATTTAGAAATTTTATATTGAGAAGCCTGATTTACTTTTAGTATTTGAAATGCCATAAACAAATTAAAATGTGTGAAATACCAAGAAGTATAAATACTTTTGCAAGCCACTGTAGATGTTGACCGAGGTTTTTTTTGTCCAGCATCCTTGATTTATGATTATTTTATATTCTTCTGCCTAATATTTTTGCTCAGTATTGTATGTCAGTCTATAGAGAATTACAAACCCATTGTTAATAGTCTGACACTTCAAAGAATCACAGTTAGAGCTGTTATGCCCAAATGGCAAAAATGTAGAACAGTGGTGAGTCTTCACAGGAGCGGTCAGCCCACCAAAACTGCATCAAAAGTACACTGATGACTCATTCAATAAGTCACCAAAGACATCAGACAAACAGAGATAATGCAGACCTCACCTCAGTTAAGGTCAGAGTTCATCATTTCATTACAGACAGAGTGGGCAACAACTGTAACCACGCAAGTCCCACTAGCATCAAAGAAGAACATACAGGCTCAACTCACATTAGCCCAAAGGTAGTAGACCTATATAGGATCATTAGTGTTGGTGCTTATCCCCAAGATTCCCTAACATGAAGCAGATGAGAGTCTACAGCTTCCCTTGTACCGGACACCAGTCTAACATAGGTTACATTACAGGTTCTAAGGCCTGTACTAATTTGTAGTTGGGCAGATTGTGACAATGTAGAGAAAAGTACCTTGTGTTGAGGTGACTGGAAATCAAACCCAGGTCTTAATATTGGTAGCCCAACTCCTGTATCCCACTGAACTACCTGCTATAAACATTATCTGGTGACTGATACACTGAAAACCAAGCTTATTGGAAGATGTGCCCCATTACATTGGGTGTAAAGCTAACACTAAATTATTAACTCTACCGGGGGTGGAGTTAGCCTATTTTTAGGGGTGCTCAAGCACCCCTAAATATATATATATATGCTTCTATACTACTATTTTTAAACAACCTATTTCAAGCATTATGCCAAAATATGTATTACAAGAACACAGTAATTTGATCATCTCCCCTTCCTGGGCAAATCGTGCCTACATTCATCTCTCTCTCTCTCTCTCTGCAACTGCGTCTGCTCTGGCATGTGTTTGTGTCGCGTGGTGCTGCGGCGGGTGGTGCTCATTTAGCAGAGGCGCTGTCCTGTGAGCGCTGGTGGTAACCTCGGCCAGTCGTGCTGTCAAGTGATTGCCAGGCGAAACAGTCACATTTGCGAGGTATTTATTCACAGTTTATTCTCTGAATGTGAAGAGCAAGTGCAACTTCCTGAAAAGTGCTTATTTTACTCACCTGGCTACCTATCGCAAAACAGTATATTACTCTACAAATTAGTGCGTGCTGTGTGTAGTCAAATGTAAGATTGATTCGGTGTTGTCTTTTTTTCCAACTAAATCCTCTTGTCAGCTACTAAATGGTGCTCGCCCTTCAATCTGTGTAGCTTCCATGAACAAATCACTCTCCTACATCAAATACCATGTACACAGATCTGACCTTAAATGCTTAGTTAAGATCCTTAACTAAGCATTTCAGAATTAAGACAGTAAACTTTACCACAAAGTTTAATGCACAGCATGATAATAAGTGAATCATTTAAATTCCTGCTAAAAAAGGCATAAATCATAAAACTCATTTTGTATTTTTATTTGTTGGCAGTAAGTGGCAAGCCTGCAGTGCAGTGATGGATATCAGAGCATTTTTTTCAAAAGCAAAAAATAGCTTCAGGTGAGGTTTGTGCACTCTATAGACCTTATGTGATAGTAGATATGGACACTGAGAATAGCAAAGGATGGAAAGTGAAGCTAAGTGGAAATTGAATGTGTGTATCAGACTGTGGAGGTGTCTTACTTGTGTTACTGGTGTTCTGGTATGAATTCTGACTTTTAAGTCACACATTTTTATTTTTCTTACTTTTAAGGACTTCATTAGATCTTGTCTGTCCTTTCTATGCTTTGCTGTTAATTCAATAAATAATTCATATATTTCTTATCCTGAACCCATTTATGTGCAGTATACCATCTGTGTTCTCCATCCAGCCTTATAGTGGAGTGCTGCTGTAGCTGTGCTAAACCAGGTCCTCCTGCACACGGCACTAAACCTCACTGATCATAACAATTGCAACTACTGTATTTTTATGACTTACAACGTGGATGTGCGTGCTGCCAGAAAAACTGAGACATCAATCAGTTTGTAGAATAAATAAATGAATAGCCAAAACTAAAACACAATCTAAGTAATGCCTAAAACTATCTAAATGTAATTGAAAAGTGATACCAGGGTGGGTGTTCTGTACTAAGTACTATGACATAATAATCTGTTAAGATGAAATAAAAAATCTTCAATAACTATAGGCTCATAAGACTAATATAAAAACAAGGATAATATACTGTACTCAGCCTCTCAATATTTCAGACCTGCTCCTAAATTGGAATTACTATTTGCCCTCACCACATTAGGAGATTAAATTATTTGTTATATAAACTGTACCAGAATGCAGGAATTTTATGTATGGGCAGTTATCCATTGTTAATATGTGTTTTTTTTTATCATTCTGACAATGAATGCAGCTTTTACAAGCAATGTTTTCACTCTGAAATCATGGGAAATTGTATTTCTGGACATCTACATTTTAAAAATTTTAAAAATGTGCTAAGCACCCCTAAAAGTGGAAGTCTAAAATCGCCTCTGAACTCTACTATGGAATTAATGGGCAACAACCATTACCTCCAAGATCTTGGATACAGACAGCAAAAATTAGGTTCCTCCTTCAGGTATCCAAGCTTACACTCAGGGACAGGGTGAGAAGTTTGAATATTCAGGAGTGACACGGAATAGAACCACTGCCCCTTCGCATGGAAAGGGCCCAGCTGGTGAGGATGCCCCCGGTCATCTCCCTATGGAGGTTTTTCAGGCACATCCAACACTGAGGTAGCTCCAGTGAAGATCCAAGACACACAGGAGGGCCTACATCTCCCAGCTAGCTTGGAAACATCTAGGGCCCAACCAGGAGCAGTTAGACCCAGATAAGTGGCAGAAAATGAATGGATGAACTGTTATCTTCACCATCTGACAGAGAACAGGCAATATTCTAACTTTAAACACCACTAAATCTTAAACACATACCAACAAAATTTGATTATGCATGCAGAAGACCACAAAAATTTGCACAACTCTTTCTCAAAACAATGACAATCTTCACATAAAATATAATACACATAATAAGGGATCTGATTTTGCCCGATAGGATCCACAAACAGGCAAGAGAGAATGCAGAACCCTCCACCCTCCCCTGTCAGTTAATGAACATAAAAATTCAAACATAACAGAAGTGTGACAGCATGCGTCAGAATCTGGATGAGTCATTGTAACCAAACACTACCCCTATGACCAAATTGTGGAGGAAATTCTCAGTCACTCCACGATGTGAAACTCAAGCATGCAACACAAACAGACAGGTATTTCATCAATAAATGAAACGATCATTTAAAACTGTTGATTTCGACTTCCGGTCAAGCTGGCCAAGATGGAGGCAGCATAAACTCGTGTCTCCGCTCTCCTTTTCTAATAATACAACTTTCTCGGCATAGTAAGGTGAAATATCAGCTGTCTCAATACGTAACACGATAACTATGCCGTCCAGGTCGAAACCTAGGAGCATTGCCTCTGCTAGAGAGCACGAAATAAGTGAAATGCCCGAGGACGAGGACGAGCGCAGCAGTATCTCGGGGGCGGAAACTAACGGGGCTAACGAAGCTGGAGATGCTAGCCTGGAGTCAATTCTCCACGAATTACGCCAATCCCGCCGAGAAAACAGCACACACTTTAAAGAATTGAGAGCTGACGTGACGGAGATAAACACGAGGATAAATGAGGTAGAGTCACGAGTGGAGGCGGTGGAGGAGCGGACTATGCTAATTGAAGATACTATGGCGGAGCTAATAAAACAACAGCAAAAGCTAGCAGCTAAAGCAATTGACTTAGAGGGCAGATCAAGACGTTCCTCGATCCGCATCTACGGAGTGCCAGAGGAGGAAGAGAACGGATCGCGGTCAGTGTCCGATTTTGTGGATGGTTTACTTAAAGGGGCTCTGGACACTCTTCAGCCTGTTGATCTCAATATAGAGAGGGCACATCGCTCACTCGGACCTAAGGCTCCACTCGGCACTCCCCCCCCGCTCTATAGTGGTCAAGTTCTCAAGCTACAGGACCAAGGAAGAAGTGCTGCGGCTAACCTGGCAGAAGAAGGGCTTCACTTACAAAGAGAAGAGGATCTCTGTGGACCACGACTACACCACTGAGGTTCTAAAACACAGACGTGAGTACAATGAAGTAAAAAAGGTGCTTCGAGAAAAGTCCATTTGCTTCGAGACTCCCTACCCAGCTACACTAAGAGTGTTTTCTGAGGGAGAGGACTGCCTTTATAACTCTGCAGAGGAAGCAACCAAAGATATGGTGGAAAGGGGTTTCCCTGTATCAATCATCCAGGCTCCCACTACAGCTCTGGATAAAATTATGGCTACTATGTGGCAGAAGGTAAAGGCAAGGGAGCCAGAGAAGGGATATGATGGATCTGTGAAGGAAGGATTTAAGAAGAAACTTGCTGTCTTTCGTAAGCAATAATAACACCTGATGAGGAGCCAATGTTGACACTTGGGAGAAGGTTGTTCTTCAAGTTGGGACTATAAATGATGACGAGGACAGTAAAGGAGATGGAGAGGATGGGACGACATGAGCATGCTGCACTCTGGGGGCCCCCTACCACCTGGACTGGAGAGGACTGGGTCCTGCCCCCCGCAGCCACCTACCACTTACCAACTGGACTTTTTAAGGGTCATAAAGAAGACCCCTGCCTTGGAAGTCAAGTTGGGGTTTGTACAAATCGCTTCCGTTGAAGTGACTGTTCCGTTGTTATCTGTTTTGATTCATTGTTATGTTTTCACAGAAGCTGAGTTCATAAATGTGAATGCAATGGTTAAAAGGTGTTTAAAAGGGGAAAAACAAAACAAAACAAAAAAAAAACTAAATGGTTAATAACTCATCTTTGAGGATTATTTCTTATAATGTCAAGGGTCTCACAAATCCAGTTAAAAGGGCAAAAAAGTTAACTAAAATGAAGAGGGAGAGGGGCGAAATTATTTTTCTACAGGAGACCCACCTGACCAATGATGAACATTTAAAGTTAAAATGACAAGGCTACAATAAAGTTTATTATGCATCTTATGATTCTGGACGTAGGAGGGGAGTAGCAATTTTGATTTCAGCAGGGGTGGTTTTTGAAATAATATCTGAAATATGTGATCAGAATGGGAGGTATATAATGATCATTGGTCGGTTAGATGGAGTAGAGGTTACACTTTTCAATGTGTATGCCCCCCCGGGCTCAAACTGGATGTTCTATAAACATGTTATTGACCTAATGATAACAAAGGCAGAAGGTATACTGGTCTGCGGCGGTGATTTTAATCTGAGATTGGACCCCAAGGACTCCTCTAGCCTGGCAGCTGGGTCTGTCAATATACAAAATAAATGAATGAGTAAAATGATGAGTGAGTTTGGTATACGTGATATATGGAGAGAACTTAACCCCACAGGGAGGGACTATTCTTTCTATTCAAATGTTCATAGAACATATTCCAGAATCGATTACTTTTTTGTTCTAAACAGAGACACTGAGAGAGTGACATCATGCAAATTGGGATCGATAGACCTTTCAGACCACTGTCCGGTATATCTGAATCTAAAATTGGGTGTCAAAAAATCTACCTCATTGTGAAGATTAAATACCAGTGTACTTAAGGGACAGATTAGAGAAGAACTAGAAAAGGAAATTCAAACCTACTTAACTGATAACGATAATGGAGAAGTATCACCAATCATTCTGTGGGACGAATGCAAAGCAGTCCTCCGAGGAAAGATTATAGCTAAAACATCATTATTTAATAAACTAAGAAAAGAGAAGCTGCATGTTTTAACAAAAGAATTAGAACTAAAAAAAAAATAAAAACAAAATAGATGATGAGACAATTAAAAAAATTAAGGTAACAAAAAACCAAAGTGACAATTTACTTAATGTAGACGTGCAGAAAAAAAATGATGTTTCTGAAACAAAAATATCAGGAAGTAGGACCTAGATCAACAAAATTACGTGTATACAAACTGAGAAAACAGCAGGTGGAAAGGGACATTTATAAAATTAAGGATCCAGTTTCTAAACAAATAAAATATAAAATGCAGGAAATAAAAAACTGTTTTCAGAGCTACTATAAAAATCTGTACTCCTCCCAATCCCAGCCGGTCCATAACTTTTCAGAGACCATTCTTAAAACACTAAATCTGCCAAAAGTTACAGAAAATCAAAATAGGGCTCTGTCTGCAGAGGTAACTAAGGAGTTAAAGAGAGCAATACAAGGTCTTAAATCAAATAAGTGCCCCGGCGCAGATGGTTACCCTGGAGAGTGGTATAGGCTTTATTCAAAAGTTCTGTCACCGGTCTTGCTGAGAGCTTTTAACTGGGTTTTAAAGTATGGTGAATTACCTCCCTCTTGGAATGAAACACTCATAACAATGATTCCCAAAGAGGGTAAAGTCGGACTCTGTAGTTTTCTGTGGGCCCCTCCCCAATCGGACCGAGAGTGGGATGTTTAGCCGCATGTTCTCCCTGAATTGCTGGCTGTCTGAGTGGTGTCCAAAAAATGAGGTGGGCTTCATAGATAATTGGCAAAGCTTCTGGGGAAAACCTGGTCTTGTTAGGAGAGACGGCATCCATCCCACTTTGGATGGAACAGCTCTCATTTCTAGAAATCTGGCCAATTTTCTTAAATCCTCCAAACCGTGACTATCCAGGGTTGGGACCAGGAAGCAGAGTTGTAGTCTTACACACCTCTCTGCAGCTTCTCTCCCCCTGCCATCCCCTCATTACCCCATCCCCGTAGAGACGGTGCCTGCTCCCAGACCACCAATATCCAGTAAAAATCTATTTAAGCATAAAAATTCAAAAAGAAAAAATAATATAGCACCTTCAACTGCACCACAGACTAAAACAGTTAAATGTGGTCTATTAAACATTAGGTCTCTCTCTTCTAAGTCCCTGTTAGTAAATGATATAATAATTGATCAACATATTGATTTATTCTGCCTTACAGAAACCTGGTTACAGCAGGATGAATATGTTAGTTTAAATGAGTCAACACCCCCGAGTCACACTAACTGCCAGAACGCTCGTAGCACAGGCCAAGGCGGAGGATTAGCAGCAATCTTCCATTCCAGCTTATTAATTAATCAAAAACCCAGACAGAGCTTTAATTCATTTGAAAGCTTGACTCTTAGTCTTGTCCATCCAAATTGGAAGTCCCAAAAACCAGTTTTATTTATTATCTATCGTCCACCTGGTCGTTACTGTGAGTTTCTCTGTGAATTTTCAGAACTTTTGTCTGACTTAGTGCTTAGCTCAGATAAGATAATTATAGTGGGCGATTTTAACATCCACACAGATGCTGAGAATGACAGCCTCAACACTGCATTTAATCTATTATTAGACTCTATTGGCTTTGCTCAAAAAGTAAATGAGTCCACCCACCACTTTAATCATATCTTCGATCTTGTTCTGACTTATGGTATGGAAATAGAAGACTTAACAGTATTCCCTGAAAACTCCCTTCTGTCCGATCATTTCTTAATAACATTTACATTTACTCTGATGGACTACCCAGCAGTGGGGAATAAGTTTCATTACACTAGAAGTCTTTCAGAAAGCGCTGTAACTAGGTTTAAGGATATGATTCCTTCTTTATGTTCTCTAATGCCATATACCAACACAGTGCAGAGTAGCTACCTAAACTCTGTAAGTGAGATAGAGTATCTCGTCAATAGTTTTACATCCTCATTGAAGACAACTTTGGATGCTGTAGCTCCTCTGAAAAAGAGAGCTTTAAATCAGAAGTGCCTGACTCCATGGTATAACTCACAAACTCGCAGCTTAAAGCAGATAACCTGTACGTTGGAGAGGAAATGGCATCTCACTAATTTAGAAGATCTTCACTTAGCCTGGAAAAAGAGTCTGTTGCTCTATAAAAAAGCCCTCCGTAAAGCTAGGACATCTTACTACTCATCACTAATTGAAGAAAATAAGAACAACCCCAGGTTTCTTTTCAGCACCGTAGCCAGGCTGACAAAGAGTCAGAGCTCTATTGAGTCGAGTATTCCTTTAACTAGTAATGACTTCATGACTTTCTTTGCTAATAAAATTTTAACTATTAGAGAAAAAATTACTCATAACCATCCCAAAGACATATCGTTATCTGTGGCTGCTTTCAGTGATGCCGGTATTTGGTTAGACTCTTTCTCTCCGATTGTTCTGTCTGAGTTATTTTCATTAGTTACTTCCTCCAAACCATCAACATGTCTATTAGACCCCATTCCTACCAGGCTGCTCAAGGAAGCCCTACCATTAATTAATGCTTCGATCTTAAATATGATCAATCTATCTTTATTAGTTGGCTATGTACCACAGGCTTTTAAGGTGGCAGTAATTAAACCATTACTTAAAAAGCCATCACTTGACCCAGCTATCTTAGCTAATTATAGGCCAATCTCCAACCTTCCTTTTCTCTCAAAAATTCTTGAAAGGGTAGTTGTAAAACAGCTAACTGATCATCTACAGAGGAATGGTCTATTTGAAGAGTTTCAGTCAGGTTTTAGAATTCATCATAGTACAGAAACAGCATTAGTGAAGGTTACAAATGATCTTCTTATGGCCTCAGACAGTGGACTCATCTCTGTTGTATTGCAGAGATTAGAGCATGCCATAGGTATTAAAGGCACTGCACTGCGGTGGTTTGAATCATATTTATCTAATAGATTACAATTTGTTCATGTAAATGGGGAATCTTCTTCACAGACTAAGGTTAATTATGGAGTTCCACAAGGTTCTGTGCAAGGACCAATTTTATTCACTTTATACATGTTTCCCTTTGGCAGTATTATTAGACAGCATTGCTTAAATTTTCATTGTTACGCAGATGATACCCAACTTTATCTGTCCATGAAGCCAGAGGACACACACACCAATTAGCTAAACTGCAGGATTGTCTTACAGACATAAAGACATGGATGACCTCTAATTTCCTGCTTTTAAACTCAGATAAAACTGAAGTTATTGCACTTGGCCCCACAAATCTTAGAAACATGGTGTCTGACCAGATCCTTACTCTGGATGGCATTACCCTGACCTCTAGTAATACTGTGAGAAATCTTGGAGTCACTTTTGATCAGGATATGTCATTCAATGCGCATATTAAACAAATATGTAGGACTGCTTTTTTGCATTTGCGCAATATCTCTAAAATTAGAAAAGTCTTGTCTCAGAGTTATGCTGAAAAACTAATTAATGCATTTATTTCCTCTAGGCTGGACTATTGTAATTCATTATTATCAGGTTGTCCTAAAAGTTCCCTGAAAAGCCTTCAGTTAATTCAAAATGCTGCAGCTAGAGTACTGACACGGACTAGAAGGAGAGAGCATATCTCACCCATATTGGCCTCTCTTCATTGGCTTCCTGTTAATTCTAGAATAGAATTTAAAATTCTTCTTCTTACTTATAAGGTTTTGAATAATCAGGTCCCATCTTATCTTAGGGACCTCATAGTACCATATCACCCCAATAGAGCACTTCGCTCTCAGACTGCAGGCTTACTTGTAGTTCCTAGGGTTTGTAAGAGTAGAATGGGAGGCAGAGCCTTCAGCTTTCAGGCTCCTCTCCTGTGGAACCAGCTCCCAATTCAGATCAGGGAGACAGACACCCTCTCTACTTTTAAGATTAGGCTTAAAACTTTCCTTTTTACTAAAGCTTATAGTTAGGGCTGGATCAGGTGACCCTGAACCATCCCTTAGTTATGCTGCTATAGACTTAGACTGCTGGGGGGTTCCCATGATGCACTGAGTGTTTCTTTCTCTTTTTGCTCTGTATGCAACACTCTGCATTTAATCATTAGTGATTGATCTCTGCTCCCCTCCACAGCATGTCTTTTTCCTGGTTCTCTCCCTCAGCCCCAACCAGTCCCAGCAGAAGACTGCCCCTCCCTGAGCCTGGTTCTGCTGGAGGTTTCTTCCTGTTAAAAGGGAGTTTTTCCTTCCCACTGTCGCCAAGTGCTTGCTCACAGGGGGTCGTTTTGACCGTTGGGGTTTTCTGTAATTATTGTATGGCCTTGCCTTACAATATAAAGCACCTTGGGGCAACTGTTTGTTGTGATTTGGCGCTATATAAATAAAATTGATTTGATTTAAAGATAAATTAGACGGTGCCAATTTTAGACCAATTAGTTTATTAAATCAAGATTATAAAATGTTCACTTCAATTTTGGCTAGAAGATTAGAAATAATATTACCAGAAATGATTCATTTGGACCAAACGGGCTTTATAAAAGAGGAAAACGCGAGACAATATTCGCAGGACTTTACATGTTGTCCACCATATACTTGCCCAGGATGAACAGGCAGTAATACTGGGATTAGATGCGCAGAAGGCGTTTGATTCAGTAGAATGGGGCTTTTTGTTGGTGGTTTTGTCGGTATTTAATTTTAGTGATACATTTATGAAAACGGTGAATGTCCTGTATCAGAACTCTACAGCCACAATTAAATTTAATGGAGGTCTTTCAGACTCATTTAGAATACAACGAGGGTGCAGGCAGGGGTGCCCGATCTCCCCACTACTGTTTGCATTATTTATTGAACCACTGAGCCAATGGGTCAGAGAGAATCACAATATTAGAGGGATTGTAATTAATCAGGAAATTCACAAAATAGCCCTCTTTGCAGATGATGTGTTATTGTACTTAAAAGACCCCAACGACTCTCTTCCTGAACTTCATCAAATATTGAAAATGTATGGAAAATTTTCAGGCTACAGGATCAATTCTTCCAAATCCCAAGTTCTATCATTTAACTATAGACCAAATTATCTTTGTCGAACTATATTTGAGATCAATTGGGAAGGGGAGGAATTGGAATACTTGGGAATCACAATACTCAAAAAACCCCATTCAATAGCGGCTCACAATTATGGAGCCTCATTGAGAGATCTGAAAACAGATATATCTAGATGGAATCTGATACCCTTCTTAGGCTTAGCACAAAGAATTGAAACTGTTAAAATGAATGCGTTGCCAAGGTTTTTATACCTGTTCCAATCTATACCATCAGAACTCCCAATTAGTATGTTTCAAGAAATTGACAAAATTATATCACGCTTCATCTGGCAAGGGAAAAAACCAAGGGTGCGGTTTCAGACACTGCAGTTGGCAAGAGGAAATGGAGGACTCTCACTTCCAAATTTTCAAAACTATTTCCGAGCAGCTCAGATAAGCCCTCTAATCGACCTGTGTGATTCTCAATATAAGGCAAGGTGGAAAAAGATTGAATGTGGTATACCTGGGAATATTCCTTTACCTGCTCTGATAGGTAATGCCTCTGGTTAAAAAAGATTTTAAATTGAACAACCCTTGGACTGATGTATCATTGAATGTTTGGTTTAATCTTGTTAAAGAGTATAAGGACCCATGCCTGCCATTTACATGGATAGCTCATGATCCTAATTTTACACCTAATGTCACAAATGATACTTTCAAACGCTGGGCAAGTAAAGGTCTTACAATTTATGATGACCTGAGAGACAAAAAAGGAAATCTAAAAACCTTCCAAAACATTATAACTATGTACAACTTAGATAATAAGGACTTTTATGGATTTCTCCAAGTTAGACATTATTTGGGAAACACAAAGGGAACACAAACTAAAATGCCCTCTGAAATAATTAAAATGTTTATAAAGGCATATAGAGATGAACCAAGAACAAAAGTGATCTCTAAATTATATAATGCTGTTCAGAATAGTGGCGGGCATGGGACACAATATATAAAGGAAAAATGGGAGAAAGAGGGAGGATTTGTGTTGCAGATGGAGGAATGGGAAGACATCCTGGCAAACAATGTGAAGTGTACATCATCCATTACCTGGAGGGAATTTGTATGGAAAAATATGATACGTTTTTTCAGGGTGCCCTCCCATGGCTCTTTATTGGGTAGGGATACCTCCTGCTGGAGAAAATGTGGGATGGGTCGGGCCGACCATTACCATATATTCTGGGGATGTCCCAAGATTTTGTCCTTCTGGCAACAGGTTGGGGGCAGTGTAGGAAAAATACTCTCTTTCAAATTACCACACAATTTTGAAACGCTGTATCTTGGGAAAAGACCAGTTGAACTGGTAGAACAATGGAAGGAATACATGTACAGTATACTATTGGCTGCGGGAAAGAAAAGTATTACAAGGAAGTGGTTAAGTGATACTGCCCCCACCCTGGAGGAATGGATGAATGCTGTCCATAATATTTATGTTATGGAAAAAGTGTCCTTCTCTTTTAAGCTTGAATTTGATAACTTTTCCAAACACTGGAAAGCCTTTATAGAATTTATTACCCCATTTAGATCTGACTTTAACTGAAGGTAATAGCTGAAACCATTGCATTGTTTCTGTTATTGTTCCCGTTTTTGTAATTTTAATTTCTATTTTTATTTATTTATTTATTTTTGCTTTGTATATTTAAAATGTAAAACTGTTAAGTATGTACAGTGAATTGATCTATTTGGAAAAAAGGGCTAATAGTTATTTTTGTTGTATTATTGATATGTTAATGTATGATAAAATTTCCCCTCAATAAAAATTTAATGGAAAAAAAAACAAAAAAACAACTGTTGATTTCTTTTACCGAAACTGCACAAATATCTCAGATAATTCCATTCAATGAGTAAGTAGGAGAGAGAGATGGAGAAAACCAAAAAAAGACACAAACAGTTCTGTGGCCCGACAAAAAGATTCTGATTGACGGGGTTCTGACCTTGCTGTTCTGAATGAGCCTGAGGATGTGTTCAAAGCAGTTGTTGTTGAGGAAGACAGCCTGCAGGACTGGTCTGTCAGAGCACTGCAGGATCTCAGGCACAGCAGCTGAATGACAAGGAGGGACGAGTCATCTCGACGGGCAATGCACCAATAAAAAAAACCCCCTGATAAAATGACTTCAATATTCACAACTCGAATATCTGACACAAAACAAAACAAAACTGGTAATGAGAGCCCCAGTACGTGCTCTTACTTAGCATCTGGCTCTGGAGGGAGACAAGGTTGTCCTCCCAAGTCTCTCTGTCGTTTTCTTCGCTGCTAAGTGGACGATTCCAGTTGAGGAGCTGGAAGTAGTTCTCGAGTATTGTCCTAATCTCCACCTGTCGCTCGGCAGGGCTGCTGGAGTGCAGAAGGTGGATCATAGCAGTCAGGCACTGTAAGGTCAGTCGTGGAAGTCCAGTGTCCTTGGGTTCTTGGGAGGTCCGGCAGCACCATACTCGCAGAACAGAAAACAGGTCCTCAACAGAGTGAGGAGTGATGGAGAGAAGGCCATTCTTCTGAAAGTTAATATTGAAACAGAAGTTGACAGCAACGGATTCCTCAGTGGTCCCATTTCACTTGTATTTGCTGTATAACAGACAAAATACCCAAAGGGAAGCAAACCTGAATGCAGGTGTCTGTTCATATGACCATAACCCCCTGCAGAAGCAAGGGTTGATCCCTCTGTATAACTATATCAGCATTGCATCTCCCTGCAGTTGGGTTCACTTCCCCAGGAATTTTTCCATTGGTGTCACACGTTGACATGCAACAGTGGAACTAACTTTGACTTGGTAGAATTCATAAACAATATTACAAAAGGTGGCTATCATACAACTAACTAAGATACATCATAGATTTTATAACATTCTCACCTACAAAAATTTAAACACTTCAAAAAAATATAATAACCCTAGCTAGGTCAATACTGATGTCTACTCACTACAACACTTGATGCCAGCTTATGGTGGAACTTTCACATGAGCTAGAAATGCCACATTATCTAATTTTGTAATATATATATATATATATATATATATATATATATATATATATATATATATGAAGTTGGGACGTTGTGTAAAATGTAAATAAAAATAGAATACAATGATTTGCAAATCCTCTTCAACCTATAATCCTCTTCAACCTAAGATATTTAATGGAGAAAAGCAGCTGGTGCAACACAGAAATAAGTGCTGAAAAATGTATTAAGGTGCTGAACAAACAAAAGGGACTAATGTTTAGATGTGAGCATCACATCTTCAACAGAGTCCAGAAGAATCATAGATGGTACAGCCTAAATACAAATAAGAGCCAGGTGTCATAATGCTTAAGGGGGTGGACCATCCATCAAAGCACTCGCTCCATTTGTAATCAGTTCATAATTAGAGACACATTCCACCACCACCACCCCCCCCCCTCACAAAAAAAAAAAAAAAAAAAAAAAAAAATCAAACAACATGACAAAAACCCAGACTAAAAAACAAATATTAATATTAAAGAAAACAAGTGAATTTCAGTTCTTCATTCAAACCAAACGGTTCCACAGTGTAAAGTAAGTCCCTTCGGCTCCCTTGTTTGCACTCGGGGTTGCCACAGCAAATCCAAGGTGGATCTGCATGTTGAACTGGCACAGGTTTTATGCCGGATGGCTTTCCTGACACAACTCCACATTACATCAAGAATGTGGCAGGGGTGGGATTTGAACCCAGAGCCTTCTGAACTGAAACCAAGTGCATTAACCACTTGGCTACCACCCCTGTACAAACGGTTCCATAGTTCCATAGTGCCCAAAGTGTAAATCCAAAATGCTTCTCTACATAAAAGTTTTTTAATGATGTCACCTCCTCTGGGTGGAACTGTGATTTTCTCAATCCCCCAAAATTTTAAAGATGCTGGAGAGCCATGATCGACCTGTTCATAATGCCTTACCATGGCATAAGTTAAATTCTGAGTACGGATTGCTGTTTTATGTTCAGCTATCCGCAATCTAAGTTCACATTTTGTTTGGCCAATATATGCCAATCCACAAGGGCATTTTAGGAGGTATACCACATGTGTAGTATTACAACTGATAAATGAAGAAATAGAATATTGCTTACCAGTACGGGGATAAGAGAAAAACTTTGCATTAGTGGAATTAGAACAATGTGCACAATTACCACAATTGTGGGTGTTCAGTACCTTAATCAGGGATGAGATTGGCAAATTCGATTTTCAGAGGAAAATAAGCCAGGGTCCAGGGGCCGCAGGCCCCGGCGGGTCCAGGGCGGAGCCAAAGCATTTTTGCTGTTTTAAAACATGTAAATTGCACTAAAATGATATTAAAACTACTATAAATGCCAGGTGTTCATATCTATAATTCAAACTGTAAACCCTTACTAAGACCATCTACTGTACATGTGTATTTTTGTGACCAAAATATTTTTTCATAACTAGACTTACTTGATTTTCAGCATTCTCCACTTTCAGCATGGCACACTTGTCAACAAACATACATGTAAGGGTGGGAGAAAGGAAAGGGCGGGAGAAACGCATATATAACCTTTGCGCTGATTGGTCATAAGCTTTGTAATAACCAATGAAAACGTGCGTAAGTAATAGCTTCGACTGTGCTTCGATCATTTTTTATGATTTGTTGGAGGGAAAACTACCGAATATTGGAAGCTGAAAGACTACACAGTTACCTCCCTTACACTACATGCTCATTGTGCACTTACTTCATACAGGTCACTGATCAGCACAGCGTTACTTCCGCGTTCAGCTGACTGACGGACTGATCGAACTTGCTGCGTCGGCGATAACAAACAAAGACCACTCAGTGTTCTGAATAGACGACAATTTTATTAGACAAAGGTACTCCTGGCATTAATTTTTTTTTTTTTTGCATTCTTACCCCCCCCTAAAATTTTTTCAACGGATTTGGACGTTTCACAAAAACGACCCCCGGGACTGTCAAATCCGCGGAAATCCGCGGAAAAATCTCATCCCTGCTTAATACATTTTTCAGCACCTATTTCTGTGTTGCACCAGCTGCTTTTCTCCTTTACAAGTTAGTCCTACATAGTTACACCGGATTTTTTGTGCTGCACAGAAGTGCGGAGAACTCTCCTTTTTTGTTCTTCAAGATATTTAATGTTCAAACTGATAAACGTTGTTTTTGTGCAAATATTTGCTCATTTTGAAGTGGATGCCTTGAATACGTTTCAAAAAAGCTGGGACAGTGATATGTTTACCACTGTGTTGCATCACCTTTCCTTCTAACAACACTTAATAAGCATTTGGGAACTGAGGACACTAATTGTTGAAGCTTTGTAGGGGGAATTCTTTCCCATTCTTGCTTGATATACGACTTCAGTTGTTCAACAGTCCAATGTCTGTTGTTGTATTTTGCGCTTCATAATGCACCACACATTTTCAATGGGCGACAGGTCTGGACTGCACTCTTACTACAAAGCCACACTGTTGTAACACGTGCAGAATGTGGCTTGACATCGTCTTGCTGAAATAAGCAGGGACATCCCTGAAAAAGACGTTGCTTGGATGGCAGGATGTGTTGCTCCAAAACCTGGATGTACCTTTCAGCATTGATGGTGCCATCACAGATGTGTAAGCTGCCCATGCCATGGGCAGTAACACACCCCCATACCATCACAGATGGTGGCTTTTGAACTTTGCGCTGGTAACAATCTGGATGGTCTTTTTCCTCTTTTGTCTGGAGGACACGACGTCCATGATTTCCAAAAACAATTTAAAATGTGGACTCATCAGACCACAGCACACGTTTCCACTTTGCGTCTGTCCATTTCAAATGAGCTCAGGCCCAGAGAAGGTGACAGCGTTTCTGGATGTTGTTGATGTATGGCTTTCGCTTTGCATGGTAGAGTTTTAACTTGCACCTGTAGATGTAGCGACGAACTGTGTTAACTGACAATGGTTTTCTGAAGTGTTCCTGAGCCCACGCGGTAAGCTCCTTTACACAATGATGTTGGTTTTTAATGGAGTGCCGCCTGAGGAATCGAAGGTCACGGGCATTCAATGTTGGTTTTCGACCTTGCTGCTTACATGTAGAAAGTTCTCCAGATTCTCTGAATATTCTGATTATATTCTGGACTGTAGATGTTGGAATCCCTAAATTCCTTGCAATTGAATGTTGAGATACATTGTTCTTAAACTGTTGGACTATTTTTTTCACACAGTTGTTTACAAAGTGGTGATCTTCGCCCCATTTTTGCTTGTGAACGGCTGAGCCTTTTGGGAATGCTCCTTTTAAACCCAATCATGACACTCACCTGTTTCCAATTAGGTGTTCTTTGAGCATTCAGCAACTTTCCCAGTCTGTTGTTGTCACGCCCCAACGTTTTGAAATGTGTTGCAGGTATCCATTTCAAAATGAGCAAATATTTGCACAAAAACAACAAAGTCTATCAGTTTGAACATTAAATGTCTTGTCTTTGTGGTGTATTCAACTGAATATAGGTTGAAGAGGATTTTCATATCATTGTATTCTGTTCTTATTTACATTTTACACAATGTCTCAACTTCATTGGAAGTGGGGTTGTATATAAACATTTGTATTGTATTCAGGACAGGGCCCATCTCTGTTCATTTTGTTATCCTGGTATAAGTACCAATGCAACTATAACCTACGGTTAGACGACGCCTTTTTTGTCACCATCTTCCTCAACTTAGAGAACGACACAAATATGATCACTTTTCATGCCCTCCATATAACAGGTACTTAGATCAGTCTATAGCTCACATAAATGTCAAAAGCTTATCACTGTGACATAAATTTTACCACAGTAACTTATCGTGATCATTTTATCTCCAAGCCCGACCAAAGTACAAGTTCTTCTGGAAACTGTTTCATAGAATTTGCAGTAAGACAGTAGAGCATAGCACAAATACACTTGTGTCACTGGTTATTGTTGCCTAAGAGCTACAATATGCCTCCGTGCTAGCTGGCCAGGTCACACGGCATTTAATGAAGGGCAACGAAGCCCTAACAGGCGCGTTTCGTTTAAAGCGTCGAGATCAACGTTAGCTTCAGTTTAATTTTGTTCCTCTTTCGTCCCTTTTGTGCTCTTGATTAACAGGCTATTCGGTGATAAAGCGCGTTCGTCCACCTTTTCTCAACGAATTGTGATTGTTTTACTTTTTTCCCTTTGTTCAGGAATCGTCGTATGCCGTGTGACTGGGCCATCTGCAAGCAACTATGCAATCATGGCAGACTCTAAATGGTAGTGGCTATCATCTTCACTAACCATGACTGCCATCTGAGTATATAAAATGTTGCTTTCCTTAAGTATAAATTGTTCTATAAAAATGGACATATCTTTTACAATTAGTTATAATACAAGAACACGAGATAGTAAAAAATATTCTGTTCTTTCAACTGTCACCAAAAAAACAGCTCTCTATGTTAGCATGTTAACTCAAAAAAAAGGATGTTAAATTCAGCTCTTTTTAGTTAAACCCAAAAGTAGACCTTTAACTTTATTTATAATTAGTTTGACACTGACGTTACAATAGCTACAGCATTAAGCATTCAGGGGCCTCAATTTCAAGAGGCCAAGGAAAAACTCAAAATCACACACTAGCATGGCTGCAGCATTAACCACACAATGAAAGCTCCGAAGGAATACTGGCAAAGTGAAAAAAGGAAATAAAAATAATTTCAGATTTGTGTTCTTCCCTGTGTGTGTTACTTTGCTCAGCAAATTATTCAAATACCAGCATGTTTCAGTCATTAGGGTCTAAATTTAGTCTTGGATGTCAAAATGAGACTCTTGCATACCAAAACAGGCACCAACACTCATGATTGTACAAACACGCATTATTAATAATAGTCCTACTGCACAAAGGTGTCTTCAGTTCATAAAAATGATATAAAGGAGAGCAGACCTTTCCCCCGCTGATGACTGCACCCTGAAGATGAACCAGCCTGAGTGTGAGGTCTTCTGGAATGTGCTCACTGTCCTGTAGACCATCTGAAGATAATCAAGAAGCAATGTTACCCAAGACAAGTCACCACAGATCCACAAGACAGAAAGCAAGCAAGCTCATTGTTTCAGCCAATATTGCTGAAAGGATTTGTTTGATATGTAGTGTCTCCCAGTGCATTCTGAGCCCCCCAAACCGGCCCATATCCAGGGACTACCACGAGGATATGCAAAGGATAACACACTTGCAGGATTAGTTCAAAAGAGATCATTGGCAGGAAACATAAAAAAAAAAAGAAGAATGGCATTGGGTATAGACTGGTGTCCTTTCCAGGGTGTACCCCGCCCCACACCCTGTGACTGCACCCTGTGACTGCTAGGATAAGCTCCTGTGACCCTTAATTGGAGTAAGTGTTTATAGAAAATGGATGGATGGATGGCATCACAGGTAATGTATTTGTGGTCAGTTCTTGCCTATTATGAATTTAGGCCAAACCTTCACTGTAGAATAATCCTTTAATTTTGTAGAAAGTATACAAAATGAGAGGGAACAAGCAAGACCTATATCTAGACTGAACAATCCTACTTTTTTTTTTACTTTATTGTCATTTCAAAAGACAATAACATTTACATTGTCCTGAGACTGGGCATCACACAACGATTACATACAATTACAAAACAAAAACAAATCAAGGCATAGATTTATGCTCTATTTAAGAAAGTCAATGATCTTCTATCAAAGACCGGAGCCTTTAAGTGAAGTTGAACTGCTCCATCCTATAAATGTGTTTGATTTTTTTGTGTCCATTGTTCAACTGTTGGAGAATCTGGTTTCAGCCAATAAATTGTGATCATTTTTCTTGCGGTCATCAAAAGAAGATGAAGCAGAAATTTTTGATCCTGAGAAAAGCTGTATGGAAAAATGTCCAATAAGAAAATGAGCAGGTCCAGAGAGATGCTCATTTTCATTAGATTCTCCACATTGTTTCTGATGTCCTTCCAGAAATTCTGTATGGTGGGACAGTCCCAGAAAATGTGAGTTTGGTCACCCACAAATCCACAATTTCTCCAGCACTTGTCACTGACATTTGCTTTGAAGCGGAAGGACTTTAATGTCATGACTACCTCATCATAATCTTTTACAGCTCCCTATCTGTGCAATGAAGGAGGGGCTGGGCAGTTGTACCATTTTATCACGTGTTGTACCATTTGTGGATGATGGAGAGTCTGAGTGAGAGAGATGAGGCCATGATTTATTGAGTACTCAAAATGCTACTGTGTGTGCACAATATATTATTTTTCAGGTTTGAATAGTTCGTGGGCACAAGATAAGCATCTGTGCTGCAGCAAGTTACCAAGTCCACACAGAGATCTGAGATAGAACATAACAGAGAAGATATTACTGGGTGTTCATGTGGATAATAAAACACAGAAATACATTTATTACATTCATATAAGATTTTATTCAGTCAGAGAGAAATGTGTATGTCAGCCAACATCTCGCCTTTTTCAACAACTTGGCCCTGTGAGCTGCCAAAAATATTTAAATATTTATCTGATGCACACAAATTTGTCAAACACGAGGAACAAATTATGTCATGCTCACACAATAGTATTTAAGATTGCAATACCCCACACCTCCCCTGCTATTTTTTTCCTCTCCAGTGCCATTCCAAAGCTCGGTGGGTGTGGACACCCTAATGTGTTTTTGCTGATCAAATGGGCTCATGTAATTAGAAACACTTAAACATCTGATAATTAGATGCTGAGCAATTAAATTTGATCCAAAATATACCATACTGACTAAGGCACATGTATTTTTCTTTTTAAATTGGAGAAAAAAAAAAGCTACTGCCCCAGAGAAATTCATGAGGAGATTTTGGGGAAAATAAAACCTTTCAGTTTTTTTAAAGCCTAAAATGAGAGGATTAAGGTGTTTGACTAGCGGTCAGATTGTGGAATGTGAGGTTGTGCAGACCAGAGGGAGGGTTTTACCATGGAACAGTGCAGGCAGCTCCTCTGGCAAGGCCAGTGCAGAGAACTTATACTTGTTCCTCTCTAACAAGGTCACCTCCTCCCTGCAACACACAGAAGTAGGAGTCAATGCGCGTGTAATCAGCCCACGTTGGCGTGCGTGGGCCACGAACACTTTAAGCACTGGTCACACTCATCTCTCGGACTTGGACAAAGATAACGTCTCATGCATGCTTGAGCAAGATGTTAAGTGTGTGAAATATCGTTTGAATATACAAGACGACAACGTGTTGAATCTAATTCCACATCCTACACGTTGAAGCCAAGACAAATAAAACACATGCTCACCCTGCGAGACGTCTCCTCCATGTCTGATAAGGGTCAAACAAACTCTCACACAGTACGAGTCCATGTAGCACGACCAACTGAAGAGACGAACGGTCCCCTTTTCCCTTCTTTAGCTGATGGGCACATGCATAATGTAATTAATGGATAATGAAACATGTATACATATATGGCACATATTCAAACATGTACACATCTGTTTATGACACTTCAATACATTGCCTTACTGTACAACACACTCACTTCTCTTTCCCCTGTAAAATAATTGCGGTGTGCCTCAGTGTGAGGTCATCACACCATACAAATAGGGGAAATTCTGTACCAGTTCTCTTTCTACATACTGTAAATGAAATCTACTCAGTTTTAGGAGATTGGATCCTCAGCCTTTGAGATGAGTAAGTAAGTAAGTAAGTAAGTAAGCTTTATTTATATAGCACTTTTCACAGACCAAGGTCACAAAGTGCTTCACACGATATAAATAGACAATAAAAACAACACATACAAATATAGAACAATAAAATAAATTGACACTAAAATGCCAGTTTAAAAAAATGTGTCTTTAGTTGCTGTCTAAAAACATCCACAGAATCTAGTGAGCGAAGAGAACAGGGAAGCTCATTCCAGAGGCGAGGTGCCACAGCTTTAAAAGATCTGTCCCCTCGAGTTTTAAAACAAGTCCGGGGAACCATCAGCAGGTTCTGATTGGAAGACCTCAAACTCCTGCTGGAAACATAAGGCTGGATCAGGTCCTTAATGTATTCCGGTGCCTGCCCATGTAGAGCTCTAAAGGTCAGCACGAGGATTTTGTAATTTATCCTGTAAAAAACAGGGAGCCAATGTAAAGACTTGAGGACAGGAGTAATATGCATTCTCCTGTGGGCGCGGGTAAGAAGTCGTGCAGCAGAATTTTGCACTACCTGCAGGCGGGCCAGCTCTTTCTTACTGAGGCATGTAAAGAGACTGTTACAATAATCAAGTCGTGAAGAAACAAATGCATGCACAATCATCTCTAGCTCATTAAAAGCCACCATTTTGCGTAATTTGGAAATGTTTCGAATTTGGAAAAAACAGTTCTTAATGAGCTGCCTGGTGTGATGTTCCAAAGACATCCTTCCATCCAAAATGACACCCAGGTTACGCAGGCTGCCTTTAACAGAGCTGCTCAGATTACCAAGGTGATTCTTAATGACAGACATAGCACAATCTGGAGCTACAATCAATGTCTCAGTCTTATTAGAATTCAACTGCAGGCTGTTTTCAGTAAGCCATTCTGTAATTTTAGTGAGACAACTAATGAGAGAACAAATTTTCTGTGCTTCAGTTGTCTTAAAAGAACAGTACAGCTGCAAGTCATCGGCATACAAATGGTAGGACACATCGCAGAACTGCTGGATCAGCTTACCAAGAGGAAGGATATACAGCAGGAACAAAATCGGACCCAGGACTGAGCCCTGCGGGACACCCCACAAAAGATCAGCAGATTCAGACATCACATTGTTCACAGAAACACTAAAAGTTTTACCAACCAAGTAAGAGCTAAACCACTCTAATACAGGACCTGACATGCCAACCGTATCCCGCAATCTATTAATCAAAATGCCATGGTCAACGGTATCGAATGCAGATGACAGATCCAATAAAACCAGCACAGAACATTTACCACTATCAGCGGCCATCATAATGTCACTAGCCACCTTCAACAGGGCAGTTTCAGTGGAATGAAACTCACGGTACCCGGACTGAAATGTGTCATAGATGTTGTTAGTCTGCAAAAATGATTTAAGTTGGACACAGACCACCTTTTCCAAAACTTTAGCCAAAAAGGGGGTCTTTGATATTGGCCTAAAGTTCTTCAGTTCCATAGAGTCCAATCCTGCTTTCTTTAGCCCTGGTTCCACAACAGCATGTTTAAAAGAACAAGGAAACACACCAGTCGACAAAGACATATTGAAAATTTTAACAATACAAGGCCCAATAGAGTCAAAAACAATCTAAAAGGAACTACATCCAAAATACCAGAGGTTGGTTTCATTATGTTGATGACAGATAGAATGTCCTCAATTGTAAAAAGCTTAAAAGAGGTCCAGCATTGAGTGGGAGGGCCCAAGTACCGGGAATCACAACAAGAGGGCAATGAGAGCGGCAAACTATCTTTTATGACTCTGACTTTGTCAATGAAGAAATTAAGGAACTCATCACTACTTGTTTTAGGAAGAACAGGAGTTACAGCAGCAGCAGGTGACACAATAGAGCTGATTGTGTCAAAGAGCACTTTAGGATTTCTCTTATTTGAGGCAATCTTATTTAAGGAGGATATTAGATCTCTTAAATGTAGCCTGTGGACCTCCAATTTTGTTGATTTCCATAAACGTTCAATCTGGTGACATAATCTCCTTTGATTCATAATCACATCATTGATCCAAGGACAGAATCGGCCATGGGAAACCTTATTAGCTTTAAGTGGTGCTATCTGATCCAAAATAATAGCACAATGGCTGTTAAAACAGTGCATAAAAACATCAATTTCAGTAAATTCACTAAAAAGTAAAGGGTCAAATTTATCACAGAACTGCATAGCGACTGCGTCTGTGATAATCCTCCTCTCCACCCTAGTAAGTACTGATCTAGGCTCAGGTGGGGCCATCAGATCAAAGAAAACACAGCAATGGTCACTCAGAAAAACATCCTCCACACACACATTGGCAATATGCAAGCCCAATGCAAAAACTAAATCCAAGGTGTGACCTTTAGTGTGGGTGGGGCCTGACACGTACTGCTTAAAATTAAAAGCCTCAACCATTGATATAAGTTCCCTAGCTGGGCTGGAAGTGTCATCATCAATGTGTAAATTAAAATCACCAATAATCAAAACCTTTTCCAGACAAATTATAGATGTTAAAAAAAAAAAAATCAGTAAAATCCTTAAGAAAGTCCCAGCATGACCTGGAGGGCGATAAATCAATATGCAATAAAATTTATTTGAGGAACCAACTTCCATCATAAGCGCCTCAAAAGAGGGGGCGTGTTCTGCGCTCGTGAGTCTGCATGTGTACCTGTCCCGGTACACCGCAGCCAGTCCTCCACCACGGCGGCAGGGGCGGGGCTTCCCAACAGCCAAGCAACCCACAGGACAGAGCTCATTTAAATGAATGAACTCATTTTCCCTCTGCCACGTTTCTGTGAGGTAAAGAAAATCCAGGTTTTTCCTGACGAAAAGCTCATTAATAGAGAGCGCTTTATTTGCTATGGAGCGGGCATTCAGTAGTACAAGCCGACTCAGCGTTAACGAATCCGTCGAGCCGACGGGGCGCAGCGGGATTGCCTGCAGACATCTCCCACGATCACGTGACGCCCAGCTGTACCAGCAGGACCGACGTTGCTCCGTGGATGTACACACAGAGAGCCAAGATGAACCCGAAGTCCAGGCACATCCATCAGGAATCCAGGGATGTACAGGCCGAACCTCGTTATGCAGATGGGTGGTGGGATGTGTAAACAGGGCAGCACAGCCAGCCATATCCTGCAGGAGGAGGACCGCAGCCATCTACACCTCCGATGTATACGGGCCACTGCCCGTACTTCACGCCTGACCCGAACCTGGACACCTGCTCTGCAGCCTCTTCTCCTCCTTTTAGGATTACCTGGACATCGCAACAACATCAGGTATTCCTGGGAGGAAGGAGGGCAGACGAACGGGGGAGGAAGTTTGTTTGTAGCGATCCCAGTCATTAAAGAGGCATTCCATTGACTCTTTAATTTTGAAAAGAGAGCTGCGGTCGTAAGTCCTTACAGCACAAACACAACGGCTGCCTGTCAAAGCTAATATAACAGCACACACGATCAGAACCAAAACAAAAATTTGACGCGGCAACAGACGAGCAGCAGCCAAAACAAACACAGGCGCCATCTTGTCCCAAGTGGTGACTCCCCAAATAAGTGGAGCCTAACGCACTTTCTGATGGGTTACAGAAAAATGTAGAGAGGATCCAATCTATTAAAACTAAGAACCGGGGACAGACATGTTTGGTGATGCTGATTCTGTGAAGGAGAGCGAAGGTCCATGTCTTTAAGGTCCTGGTGCTTCCTGTCTTACGGTATGTTTGTGAGACTGGATGGAATTGGTACTAGGTCTCATTGGAGGATCACTGGGTACCGCTGGAATGATGTTATATGCGTTACATGAGAGGTTACTTCATAGATTCAGATGACGAGTATCACTTGTACTCTAATGGAATATCAGAAATGAAATTTTGGACAAGCTAAACAGGATTCTAAAACATAATCAACGATACCCAAACACAATCCCAAAAACACACCCAACACGATCCAAAAAACACACCCAACACGATCCAAACATTATTCAGAAACACTACCCAATCTAAACAGGGTTTCAAAACATAGCAAACATGATTCAAATATAATTTTAAACATAGTAAATACAATTTAAACAAGATTCCAAAACATAACAAACACGATTCTGAAACATAGCAAAGTTGATCCAAACACAATTCCAAAACATAGCAAAGATGGTCCAAACACGATACCAAAACACAAGTAACATGAATCAAACACGATACCAAAACACAAGTAACATGAATCAAACACGATACCAAAACACAGCAAACAGGATTCAAACAAGATTCCAAACAGCAAACACAAACCAAACAGGATTTCAAAACACAGTCAACACAATCTGAAGAGGATTCTCAAACAAACACGAACCAGGCAGGATTTCAACACACAGCCAACACAATCCAAACAGGATTGCAAAACACAGTCAACACAAACCAAACAGGATTTCAACACACAGCCAACATGATCCAAACAGGATTCCAAAACCCAGTAACACAATCCAAACAGGATTCCAAAACACAGTTAACCCAATATGAGCAAGATTCCAAAATGCAGCCAACATAATCTCACTAGGATTTAAAACACAACCAACACAATCTGAATTTTGGCAATGTTTGACATTTCATTGGCTATGATCCTGCATATATGTGCCTCTGTGGTGAGGACCCAAGTGACTGAAGAGGACCAAGATGACACCCACATTTCCCCTGCTTGTGGCAGATACATGGTTACTTTCAAGAGGTGGTGATGGACTGGTTGTCTGACTTAGTGGTTGCCAAGACCCAGGGCAGTTTTGTGGTGTGGTGACTTTTCTTGACATAATTTAACAGATAATAACTAATCTATACGTGTTATGAGACAGCCTACATCATGCATCACTGAAAACTTAAAGTCTTGCTTGAACTATGGCTTATAACAAGGGAACTTCATCTTACCTGGTCCAAACAAAAACTCAAAAGTTTGATCGTTTCAAAGACAAATCCAGGAGTCTTTTCTGGGTCAATGTTTTCCATGTTCCTAGGGGGAGAGACAGAAAGTCACAGCATTCAAGGCTAACAAAACCTGCATGCTGCTTGTACAAATTGCCATCTGAGATAAGAGGACAAAAGTGCTAAAGGCACAGTTTGTACAAGATGCCGAGTTGCAGGACATGAGCGTGATTAATGTTCTTGGGGAAAAAAATACTACAACAAATACTACTACTACTGCTGCTGTGGGGACTGAATATCCGGTTTATACAATGACAGTTTAGGGGGGTTTAACTGTACATGGCACTGAACAATAAATTTGACTCTCAAAGCTTTGACGATGAAGTTGCTTCCATCCCACATGGCTGACTTTATTTTCCTAAATGTTTCTTCTGTTTGGATCTGAAGGGAATCTGTACATCTTGAAGCCCTTGTTGTGTCTATTTGTGCATGCAAATGCACAGCAACCCGGCATTTTCAGCGAATAAATAAATAAAATAACTGGATTTACATGCAGATAGAGTAATAGCAACCGCTATTTTGGCCCCAAGATGGCATCAAGATGGCCCATACCATAACCCCACCGCCACCATGGGCCACTCGATCCACAACACTGACATCAGAAAACCGCTCACCCACACGACACCACACACGCTGTCTGCCATCTGCCCTGGACAGTGTGAACCGGGATTCATCCGTGAAGAGAACACCTCTCCAACGTGCCAAACGCCAGCGAATGTGAGCATTTGCCCACTCAAGTCGGATACGACGACGAACTGGAGTCATGTCGAGACCCCAATGAGGACGACGAGCATGCAGATGAGCTTCCCTGAGACGGTTTCTGACAGTTTGTGCAGAAATTCTTTGGTTATGCAAACCGATTGTTTCAGCAGCTGTCCGAGTGGCTGGTCTCAGACGATCTTGGAGGTGAACATGCTGGATGTGGAGGTCCTGGGCTGGTGTGGTTACACGTGGTCTGCGGTTGTGAGGCTGGTTGGATGTACTGCCAAATTCTCTGAAACGCCTTTGGAGACGGCTTATGGTACAGACATGAATATTCAATACACGAGCAACAGCTCTGGTTGACATTCCTGCTGTCAGCATGCCAATTGCATGCTCCCTCAAATCTTGCGACATCTGTGGCATTGTGCTGTGTGATAAAACTGCACCTTTCAGAGTGGCCTTTTATTGTGGGCAGTCTAAGGCACACCTGTGCACTAATCATGGTGTCTAATCAACATCTTGGTATGGCACACCTGTGAAGTGGGATGGATTATCTCAGCAAAGGAGAAGTGCTCACTATCACAGATTTAGACTGGTTTGTGAACAATATTTGAGGGAAATGGTGATATTGTGTATGTGGAAAAAGTTTGAGATCTTTGAGTTCATCTCATACAAAATGGGAGCAAAACCAAAAGTGTTGCGTTTATATTTTTGTTGAGTGTAGATGTGAATCTGGCAGACTAAGCTGCAAGTGATTTATTTGGTTGTATGACAAAAAACAGTAATGTTCACATGTAAACAACGATTATTCTATTAAACTAACATTATTCCCATAAACATTAAAACTAAAGATAACATCAAGAATCCTAACATAATGGCAGTTGTACAACCCCTGGCAATAATTATGGAATCACCGGCCTCGGAGGATGTTCATTCAGTTGTTTAATTTTGTAGAAAAAAAGCAGATCACAGACATGACACAAAACTAAAGTCATTTCAAATGGCAACTTTCTGGCTTTAAGAAACACTATAAGAAATCAGGAAAAATAATTGTGGCAGTCAGTAACGGTTACTTTTTAGACCAAGCAGAGGGAAAAAAATATGGACTCACTCAATTCTGAGAAATAAATTATGGAATCACCCTGTAAATGTTCATCCCCAAAACTAACACCTGCATCAAATCAGATCTGCTCGTTAGTCTGCATCTAAAAAGGAGTGATCACACCTTGGAGAGCTGTTGCACCAAGTGGACTGACATGAATCATGGCTCCAACATGAGAGATGTCAATTGAAACAAAGGAGAGGATTATCAAACTCTTAAAAGAGGATAAATCATCACGCAATGTTGCAAAAGATGTTGGTTGTTCACAGTCAGCTGTGTCTAAACTCTGGACCATGTCAGGTAAAGGCACTGGGGAGATGGCTGTCATTACATCATCAATAAATGCACAAGTTTATGTTGATATTTTGGACACTTTTCTTATCCCATCAATTGAAAGGATGTTTGGGGATGATAAAATCAATTTTCAAGATGATAATGCATCTTGCCATAGAGCAAAAACTGTGAAAACATTCCTTGCAAAAAGTCACATAGGGTCAATGTCATGGCCTGCAAATAGTCCGGATCTTAATCCAATTGAAAATCTTTGGTGGAAGTTGAAGAAAATGGTCCATGACAAGGCTCCAACCTGCAAAGCTGATCTGGCAACAGCAATCAGAGAAAGTTGGAGCCGGATTGATGAAGAGTACTGTTTGTCACTCATTAAGTCCATGCCTCAGAGACTGCAAGCTGTTATAAAAGCCAGAGGTGGTGCAACAAAATACTAGTGATGTGTTGGAGCGTTCTTTTGTTTTTCATGATTCCATAATTTTTTCCTCAGAAGTGAGTGAACCGTTACTGACTGCCACAATTATTTTTCCTGATTTCTTATAGTGTTTCTTAAAGCCAGAAAGTTGCCATTTGAAATGACTTTAGTTTTGTGTCATGTCTGTGATCTGCTTTTTTTCTACAAAATTAAACACCTGAATGAACATCCTCCGAGGCCGGTGATTCCATAATTTTTGCCAGGGGTTGTAGAGTTTTTCCTTTGTTAAATTTATTTATATTTTTGAGTGATTCTGCAAACAGTCCAACCAACAAAAAGAAACATGACAATATACCCTCCTCAGCAGAGAACATCAAGAGAACAGATTAAATTAACAATAATGAATAATTCAGTGTACATTTCATACTATTAAGCCCTTTATAGTTTAGTTTAGTTTGCATAACTCTTAATCGTCACTGCACAGGTCAAACATGGCAATGTTAAACCTAACGTGCTAATGAGCAGGCTGGATTCTCACCTGCAGACTATGATGAAGAACTTAATGATGAGCAGCGGGTGCGGGGTGCTGCTGCTCTGCTCGGAGAGGTGAAGCGCGCTGTGCCATAGCTGCGTGCCGAGCAAAACGAGGACCTCCCGGGGGAGTAAGGGCACCTCCGAGCTGCTGTCCTCCAGCCTGGTAGACATAGGAAAGGGAACAGCAACAACACAAAGACTGCTGAGATGATGAGCTTGTTTACACAGGACATAAACATGTCATGGCATCCATCTCCAAAGGTGACCATCCTCCTCTGGAGAAATCTGAATGAGCAGGAGCACCATCTGGTTGTTTAAAATAAGGTGGTGGTTAAACTGTCCATGGTGACTGGTCTGTCCTACAAATGAGAGATTATTGTAATTACCTTTTTTGGCCACATGGGTTCACCTAGTCAGATCATGACCAAGAGGTAAGCTTCGATGGGCTCACATGAAAAAAATTGCAGTTCCTAGACTGGCCACTTGAGGCTGGATCCAAAAACAAGCAGGTTCTCCTTTCAAGTACAGTGGAACCTCGGTTTAAGAACATATTTTTGAATGAAAAATGCATCACTTTTTGAACAAAGTCTTGGTTCACGAACACCTCCGCCGCAGTAGGTGGCAGTAATGCACCGTGTTGGGTTGCAATCTGCCAATAAACTCAAAATCATATTTTTAGAGACTATGTTGTGGTTCTCCTAATGGTAAACGTTGTTGTGGACATTAAACGTTATGAGCCACATATGTTTTCCAGTAATCATACATTAAGTGGAGCTACTGGGTGAAACTACCGACAGCTAAAAGTGCTAATACTTTTAGCATACAACATTAAATCAGACCAGAGTTTCACTGCAACACATAGCCACCCACGCTCCACCCCTTTATGCATTAATGAGCTCATCGTGACGTAGCCAAAATCAACGCTGCCACCGCTGCCAACAAAACTAAGAAAACTTAAATTATACAATAAACACCAAAAACCAAACCAATCATTAAAACCAAAGAAATGCACATTGATTTCAGGAAAACACCACCTGTTCTGAATCATATGTCCATTGATGGGAAGCCCATAGATATTGTTGAGAATTATAAGTATCTGGGCACCCAAATTGACAATAAATTATCTTTTGAATTGCATGTTAATGCAGTGTGCAGTAAGGCTCATCAGAGAATGCACTTTCTGCGAAAACTTAGGAATTATAATGTAGATGGTGTCTTCATGAAAATGTTCTACAGTTGCTTTGTGGAGTCTGTGTTAACCTTTTCTTTCCTGTGTTGGCTTAACCTATTGAACCTTAAGAATCGCAATCATTTTTGTAATATTGTCAAGGAATGTGGTAAAATTGTGGGAACTCAGTGCACGGACATTATGGACGTTTTTAAAACAAGGGTTGTGTCAAAAGCCAGGAAAATTATGGCCGATTCTGCACACCCTCTGCACCCACAATTTACGTTTCTGCCCTCGGGCAGACGCCTGGTAATGCCCAGATGCAGAACCAACAGACTAAAAAACTTTTTTATTCCCACAGCCATTGCTCTCCTAAATAACACCTAAGGACTCACTGTTGCACTTAAGTCTATACTGACTCGCACCTTATTTCTGGGCTCTTGTTTTATATATTTATTCTGCTGTGTTTTTATGTTTTTTATGTTTCTATGTTTTTTATAAATTTGTATGATGTGGTTTTATGAATGTAATGCAATTTTTACTGCTGACTGCACCTGATTTGCCCCCATGGGGACTAAATAAATGATCAAATCAAATCAAAACACCCAAACCAAAGCTAGCCTGTTAGCTTAGCTGGTTCCATCTCAAGGAGAAGGAAGTGTGCAGGCTTATTTCATCACACATAGCCACCCACGCCCCACCCCTTTATGCATTAATGTGCTCATCGTGACGTAGCCAAAATCAGCGTTGCCACCGCTGCCAACAATGGTAATGCCCAGACATGGGCTTCATATTGGCTCTTCTGGCTCTCTATCGAAAACGTATGGGTGACTATGGACCATATATTTGGAATTTAAGTCCAAATGAATATTATTTTTTCCAAGATTTGTGACTTTTTAAAATTCTGTTTCAAGTTAGATTTAGGGGTTAAAACTTAAGCACATTTGAGTGTTACCGATGTGAGTTCCATCACTGTACCTGACTTGGTTTGGTTATTTTTTAGCGTAGACTGTGGTGTCCAAAGTATACCAGAAAGGGCTAAGAGGGTGCAGGTTTTCTTTGCAGCCACTGACTCTAGCAGGTGATTAAACATGTTAACATGTAAACATGTTTATTTCTGCTCTAAAGTTGGACATTTTAACATGGTGTCCTATGGGAATGTGCTCTGCTTTGTAGCCGGCCTCAAGCAGCACGTAAAGAGACTGCAATAACTCTGACTTCCTGAAAGATGTCAAAATATACCATCAATGTTTACTGCTTGTTGTTTTAGTTTCTGGTCTGACTTTATTTTGATACTCATTCCTCACATTAATTTTTTTCAGATGACTTCCTGTTGAATCCTCACATTGTTAAATCATTCCCTGACTGTGTTCCCTGTTGTCCCAGTTTCTAGGGCCATATTGTCTTCAGGCCTTGCAGCCCGTCAAGAGACTGCAATAACTCTGACTTCCTGAAAGATGTCAAAATATACCATCAATATTTACTGCTTGTTGTTTTAGTTTCTGGTCTGAGTTTATTTTGATACTCATTCCTCACATTAATTTTTTTGCGGTGACTTCCTGTTGAATCCTCACATTGTTAAATCATTCCCTGACCGTGTTCCCTGTTCTCCCAGTTTCTAGGGCCATATTGTCTTCAGGCCTTGCTAAGTATTCTTGCAACAAAACCTTTCATGCTTGGTTTTGGGTTGTTTCCTCATGAACTGATTTTTCTTGCCTGTGCCTTCGCTTGTGGATTTAGCCTTTCCGCCAGTGGAAACTGTTGCTTGTGTGACTGATAATTCATTTATGAACGCTGGCTGAGAGTAAAGGACTGTGTTAAGAGGAGCGATTGATACATTTTGAGCCTGACCCAGAAAAAGTAGGGTGTGGTTCTCCTTCTTTTCCATTCTGAAAAACCATTTTTCAACATTGTACACAGTGAGTCAAAACTTCACACATTCTCAAGAAATGTTGGCTTCTCAGAATGCAAATGATGGAGAACCACACCCTACTTTTTCTGGGTCAGGCTCAAAACCTTTCAATCGCCCCTCATAATGTTCATCCTGTTTCTGATTGACAGGTTCCACTGCAGGAAACTGGGGCCCTTTGTAGGAGGTCAGACACCTTTACGTGTGTCTCCACCTCAGGGACAGTCTCTAAAAAAAGCTATTTTCTGGGCAAGATAAGTCCTTGCTCAGATTTAGGTACATCTGATAAAAACAATCAAACACAGGATTGTGCTCAAATCTAATTGGTTGTCAGCACACAGGAGAAGACAACAACAACAAAAACAAGAAGAACAGTGCCCTGAGAGCACAATGCCGCGCTGGCAAATGTTGCTTTGATACAAGTGCTTGCTACATTCTGATAACACTTCAAGAACTTGTACCAAGTTTCATGAAATTCCTCCTGAAAATGTGAGAGGAGTTGATTGCAGACTGCAGGGGCCCACTCATGAAACTGACGGAATCTTGATTTGTTAATCAAGGGTCATAATTACCAACCTATAACAAGGACTTGTACCACGTTTCACAAAATTCTTCCTAAAGCTGTGAACGGAGTTGATTTCAGAATGCTTATACCACTTTTGGAAGGAAGTAAGGGACGGATGGACGGATGGAAATCGCCGGGACACGATCCCCCTTCGGGCCTTCGGCCAGCGGGGGATAACAACAAGCACTCAGCCAGATTAGCGAAACAAATGCAAGAAAAGAATGAGTAGCAGAGGTGACCAATGGATCGACAAAGATGTAGGGGCATTGTTGGTTTTCTTCTCAACAGCAAGGATTGGAGTCCTCAAGGAGGATTGAGAAAATGTGTGTTGCGCTCAAAGTTCACAGAATTATTACATCATGGCATGATCCTGGTGGGTCTTCACAGTAAGTGAGAAACAAAGGTTGAAAAAGCCAATTATGGAGTCATTCCTGTAACATCTGGAAAGTAGGTTGATCTCCAGCAGTGGAAACAGACCTTATCTCTGCTTTTAGGTCCTAGATCATATTTATAAGCATTACAGTAGCCTCCCATCTATGGTAACGGGCCTGTTATTATAGAAGTAGTAAGTCCTATATAGGCTCTGAGGCAAGTTGGTATCAATGCTTATTCCCAAGGTGCATGAAGGTTCACTACTTGCCCTGTCCAAAACTTTAGCCCAATGCAGGTTACTTTCCCAAACCAAGAAAGCGTGGACTGAAATGATGCAGAGGTGTCTTATTCAAGACTGCAGACAGGTAGCATGGCCAAGAATCAAACCCAGGTCTAAACGCTGGGAGCCCAACTCACTGAGCTACCTCACCTACAACTATGACCATCACCTAAAAAAAAAAGGAAACAAAAACTATTAGTGCTTACCTTCGTGGCTGCAGTGACTGCACATCAATGAGCCTCTCAAAGGATGCCACGAATGCCTCGAGCCACTGCTGCAAATAGCCAACATCTTTCTGCAGGAGAAAGGAGGAGACATGTGAAGCCATAACCTCCACACTTTGACCTATAAGCAGTATTAATAAACAATAATGCCTTTTAAAAATATAGATACTACATAAGAAATATCCTCTATGTTGGTGGCAAATTTTCTTATTATAATAAAAGTTTGTCACACTGAAATCTGTCACACATTGTGGCTCAAAACACGGCACGGGCTAAAGCTGCATGACCTGTTTTTGTAACAGGATGTTGCAAAAAAGATGCAGAGAGGAACACATGAGCCAATTCATCCGTGTGCAGAAAAGACAGCTTAAAAACAGATAAATAAATGTGTCATCCAAAAAGTGGTTTATTCTTTCTTTTAAAATTACAAAATACATATAAAAGGTACAGACACCTCAGGATACAAATGTTGCTCACTTAATTAAAAAAAAGAACACCCTGAAACAATGAATCATGATGTAATTTAAGGTGGCTTCAAATGCACGAGGAAGTGTGTGTAACGTACTGTGCAAATGTTTTACACACACTTAACACACCTTAAACTCTTCCAGCTAATAAAAGGCTGACAAACATTCTGGACACTTTGTTCTGGTGAATGTCTCTGCTCCTATGCTCAATTTTGGTAATGCCCAGTTTGCTGATAACCTTTTTGTGGATGATCGCCATTTTAAATACGCATCTTCTGATTTTTGGTGGTGATCTTGATAGATTTGCCTCTAGCATAAACGTCCTCTCTACTATGTCCAAATCATTTTTAGACTTCATGACTCATAACGGATACATTGATCCTTGGAGATTTCATAATCTACAAACCAGAGAATATTCTTTTTTCTCACATGTTCATCACACATATTCTCGTATAGATTTTTTTTTTAATTAATGGCTCTTTAATTTCAAGAATTCATAATTCCGAATACCTTCTATTTGTCATCTCAGATCATGCACCTCTGGCTCTTGATATTGCCTTCTCCCCTCACCACACATCTCAACCTCCTTGGAGGTTAAACCCTTGCTATATGCTGACTCTACCTTCTGTGGGTATATTTCATATTCTACTGATAACTTTTTAATTACTAATAAGTCTTATGCCATCTCAAACACTTTATTATGGGAAATTCTAAAGGCTTATCTTAGAGGCCAAATTATTTCTTATTCGTCTCACATGTCCAGGTCCAGGAGAGCTAGACAAAAAGACCAAACTACAGAAATGTTAAAACTTGAACGTCAGTATGCCCAGAACCCTTCCCCAGAGGTTTATAAGCAATGACTTAATTTGCAACTTCAGTTCAACTTGATCTCAATGAGGGAATCTGAGTAGTTGTTACTACAGTCTTGTGGTAACTATTATGAATATGGTGATAATGCTACTCCTTTACTGGCCCAGAAACTCAGGTGTCACGCTGCCACCCGCAAAATTGTACAAATAAAAAATGCATTAGGTACTTTGACATCTAACCCAACTGAAATTAATTCTATTTTTAAATCATGTTATGCCACTCTTTACACATCAGAGTTTCCTCCCAACTCTGAAAATATGCACCAGTTCCTTGATGACCTAGAAATCCCTGCAGTTGTTACTTTAAAAGCAGGAGAAGATGATGCTCCTCTTAATCTGGAAGAGGTTTTATCCTCGATTAAATTGTTAGTTAGGCAAATCCCCTGGCCCTGATGGATTCCCTTCTTATTTTTATAAGAAGTTTCATATGCAATTAGCCCCATTTACTTTTGTCAGTTTTTGAGGAATCATTGGAACAGGGTTCTCTCCCCACAATGCTGAGACAGGCATCCATTTCATTACTGCTCAAAGAAGGAAAAGATCCCACTTCCAAAACTGTCCCATATAGACAAAATCCTCCCTTTCATTATATCAAATGAACAGACTAGTTTTATCAATGTAAGGCATTCCTTTTTTAATATATGCGCCCTTTTCAATATACTGTACTACAAACACCATAGTAATCTCCCTGAAGTGGCAATTTCACCTATGATCTTGAAAATTGAATCAGTTATTGCCTATAAGGATGTGAATCTTCTTTAAAATGTTTATATCGATATATAAATGATACATATACATATACACACACATATATACATAAAACGATATATAAAAAATTGTGTGTTACAAACAAACAGGGGTGACCTCCTAATACCGGCCATCAATATTGAGGCCAGGATAGTCATTGAAATAGGGCACTATTCAGTTCTCACGCTAATCCCAATGGATCTCCAACATCCCAACAGAATACCTCCACATCCGGCACACAGGTTCAAGGTCCAAGACTTTTCCTAACTTTGACCTATGATCTTAAAAAATTGAATAACTTCTTGCCTATCAGGATATGACTCCTCTGTAAAAAAAATAAAAAAATCATAATGATATATGAAGTATTGTAGGTTACAGGCTGTTCACAAGCAGAAAATCAAACAAGGGTGTAAATATAACGTTGGCTGAGGTAAATATGGGATGAAATATACAACAGAATGGTAAAATAAAACTGGTCTTAAAGAATGACAGTATGTGTGGCTGTGGATGACACCAAAACCTTTCATCTGTACTACAAATTACTGACTGTTGTGAAAATGTAGGTACACGGACCCACAACAGGGGGCGCAAATGAACGGACAATGGAGGAAGTCAAATCACAAAGCTTTACTGTTGTGAACACGCACAACAAACACAACAGATTACAATTATAGCAGTAAGCCGAATTCCAATGGTGTCGTGTGGGCAGGCTCGACGATAGGAGACGTCTGTCTGAGTCGAACCGGAACCATCCGATTTCCTCTGCCACCGAACCCCGGGAATACTGGAGCCGCCAAGTCCCGAACTCCCAGGTGGCCACTGCCTCTGCTCGTCGGATCCGGTACTGCTGGCAAGGAACAGAAACAGTCAGGTGTGGGTGCGGCCGCACCCAGCAACACACAGGGTGGAAACACCACCTCCACCTCTACTCAAAAACAGCACTGTAGGATTGGAATGTGAGTACTTATCCAACCACGTCCGATACGGTCTTCAGCTGACCTAAGCACAAGCAACAAAGTATTACTTCTCTGAATAACACAACTGGCTGAGTTCGTTACCTCCTTAGTAGAGCGATATCTCGGCAATGAGGTGGAGATGCCGTCCTGCTGATATACCTCCCTGGTGATTGATATCAGCTGTCTCAGGTGATGGGTGACAGCTGTCACCCTGGCTACTCCTGTGAGGCAGCAGCGCCCTCCGATGTCTGGAGCCCGCACTCCAGGCAGGGCGCCCTCTGGTGGTGGTGGGCGTAGCGTCTGCTCCATCTCTTGATTGGCCCGTTCTGCTTGCCCGTTGGTTTGGGGGTGATACCCGGACAAGAGACTGACCGTGGCCCCCAGTTCCCGGCAAAAGCTCCTCCAGACGTGCGAGGAGAACTGGGGACCGCGATCGGAGACGATGTCTGATGGTATCCCATGCAGCCAGACGACGTGGTGGACCGGGAGGTCCGCTGTCTCCTGGGCCGTTGGGAGCTTCGGGAGGGCCACGAAGTGGGCCGCCTTGGAGAATCGGTCCACTATCGTGAGGATGACGGTGTTTCCCTGGGACGGCGGGAGGCCCGTGACAAAATCCAGGCCGATGTGGGACCAGGGGCGATGAGGTACGGGCAGCGGCTGTAGCAAACCCGAGGACTTGCGGTGGTCGGCTTTGCCCCTGGAGCAGGTGGTACAGGCCTGGATATAATCCCGGACGTCGGTCTCCAGGGACGCCCACCAGAAACGCTGCCAGACGACTGCCACGGTTCTTCGCACCCCAGGATGACAGGAGAGCTTAGAACCGTGACAGAAGTCCAGGACCGCAGCCCTTGCCTCTGGTGGGACGTAGAGTCTGTTCTTCGGCCCGGTTCCGGGGTCCGGGTCTCGTGCCAGGGCCTCCCGGACGGTCTTCTCCACGTCCCAGGTGAGGGTGGCCACGATAGTGGACTCCGGGATGATGGGATCAGGGGGATCCGACGACTCCGTTCTGACTTCGTCTTCATGTACCCGGGACAAAGCATCCGATCTTTGATTTTTGGTCCCGGGACGGTAGGTGATCCGGAAGTCAAAACGGCCGAAGAACAGTGACCAGCGGGCTTGCCTGGGATTCAGCCGCTTGGCGGTCCTGATATACTCCAGGTTCCGGTGGTCAGTGAAGAACCTTATCGGTCTTCCCGCTCTGGGACAGCACGGCTCCTATCCCTGAGTCCGAGGCGTCCACTTCAACCACTAACTGGCGACTAGGATCGGGCTGCACCAGAACGGGTGCAGACGGGAAGCGCCGTTTCAACTCCTTGAACGCGGAATCGCAACGATCCGACCAGGTGAAGGGAACTTTTGGCGAGGTTAGGGCTGTCAGGGGGCTAACTACCTGACTGTAGCCCTTAATGAACCTCCTGTAGAAATTAGCAAAGCCGAGGAACTGTTGCAGCTTCCTACGGCTTGTGGGTTGGGGCCAGTCTCTCACCGCCGCAACCTTGGCCGGATCAGGAGCGACGGAGTTGGAGGAGATGATGAACCCCGGGAAGGACAAAGAAGTGCGGTGGAACTCACACTTCTCGCCCTTCACAAACAGTCGGTTCTCCAACAACCGCTGCAGGACCTGACGTACATGCTTCACATGGGTCTCAGGGTCCGGAGAAAAGATGAGTATATCGTCCAGGTATACGAAGACGAACCGGTGCAGGAAATCCCGCAAGACATCATTAACCAACGCTTGGAAAGTCGCGGGAGCGTTTGTGAGACCGAACGGCATGACCAGGTACTCAAAGTGACCCAAGGGGGTGTTAAATGCCGTCTTCCACTCGTCTCCCTTCCGGATCCGAACCAGGTGATACGCATTCCTAAGATCAAGCTTGGTGAATACCTTAGCTCCATGCAGGGGCGTGAACACCGAATCCAATAGGGGCAACGGGTATCGGTTGCGAACCGTGATTTCGTTCAGTCCCCTATAATCAATGCATGGACGAAGTCCGCCGTCTTTTTTACCCACAAAAAAGAAACATGCACCCATCGGGGAGGTGGAATTCCGGATCAACCCGGTGGCTAACGAGTCCCGGATGTAGGTCTCCATTGATTCACGCTCAGGCCGTGAGAGGTTGTACAGCCTGCTGGACGGGAACTCACTGCCCGGAACCAAATCAATGGCACAATCATAAGGACGGTGGGGGGGAAGGGTGAGCGCCAGATCCTTGCTGAACACGTCGACAAGGTCGTGGTACTCCACCGGCACCATCCCCAGATTGGGCGGGACTCTGACCTCCTCCTTAGCCTGGGAGCCGGGAGGAACCGAGGAACCTAAACACACCCGATGGCAGGTCTCGCTCCACTGAACCACTACCCCGGACGGCCAATCGATCCGGGGATTGTGTTTCAACATCCAGGGAAACCCCAAAATCACTTGGGAGGTAGCAGGAGTCACAAAAAACTTGATCTCCTCCCGGTGATTTCCGGACACCACCAGAGTTACAGGTGGTGTCTTATGCGTGATTGGAGGGAGTAGGGAGCCATCTAGTGCTCGCACCTGCACAGGCGAGGTAAGTGCCACCAGAGGGAGCCCTATCTCCCTGGCCCATCTGCTGTCCAACAGATTCCCTTCAGAGCCCGTGTCCACCAGTGCTGGGGCTTTCAGGGTTGATTCCTCATAAAGGATCGTAACTGGGAGTCGTGTGGCAATGTGGGTGTGTCCCACGTGAATGTCTCGGCCCACCCTTAGCCCAGTCTCTAGGGGCGGGCGTTGGTGTTTAACCGCTCGGGGCAGTCTCTCACTTGGTGCTCTGTCGAGCCACAATTAAAACATACTCCGCGGGTCTGCCTCCTCTGTGTATCTGGTGCCCTAAATGTTGCCCTGCTCGTGTCCATAGCTTCGTCAGCAGGGAGAGCTGTAGCCACACGGAGCGCCGGAGCCGTGGAGCGTGGGGAAGGCGGGGTGCGGTCGGAACCGGAAGGGAGAGGGACGGCGCGTGCCCGGCCACGCCCTTCGTCTCGTTCCCGACGACGTTCTTCTAACCGATTGTCTAATCGTATGACAAGATCGATAAGCCCATCTAAATCCCGCGGTTCGTCCTTAGCCACCAGGTGCTCCTTAAGAACCAATGACAGTCCGTTTACAAAGGCGGCGCGGAGGGCAGTGCTATTCCAGCCGGACCTCGCAGCCGCGATGCGGAAGTCGACTGCATAAGCAGCTGCGCTCCGACGCCCCTGTCTCATCGACAGTAGCACTGTTGAAGCGGTTTCTCCTCTATTAGGGTGATCGAACACGGTTCTGAACTCCCTCACAAACCCATCATATGTCTGAAGGAGCCGTGAGTTCTGCTCCCAGAGCGCTGTAGCCCAAGCGCGTGCCTCACCGCGAAGCAGGTTTATTACATAAGCTACCTTGCTAGCATCGGTCGCGTACATAACAGGACGCTGTGCGAAGACGAGCGAACACTGCATAAGGAAATCCGCGCACGTCTCCACACAGCCTCCGTACGGCTCTGGGGGGCTTATGTATGCTTCCGGGGAAGGTGGGAGGGGTCGTTGAATGACCAGTGGAACGTCAATGTTACGCACAGGGTCTATGGGAGGGAGAGCCGCAGCGGCGCCCGGAGGGTGCGCTTCCACCTGCGCGGCGAGAGCCTCCACCCTGCGGTTCAGGAGGACGTTCTGCTCGGTCATCAAATCTAACCGAGTCGTGAAAGCGGTGAGGATCCGCTGCAACTCACCGATTACCCCTCCTGCGGACGCCTGCGCGTCCTGTTCTTCCATTGGCCGTTCAACAGCCGGTTGACGCCCCTCGGGATCCATGACAATTGCCGAGATATCCTGTTGTGAAAGTGAAGGTACACGGACCCACAACAGGGGGTGCAAATGAACGGACAATGGAGGAAGTCTAATCACAAAGCTTTACTGTTGTGAACACGCACAACAAACACAACAGATTACAATTATAGCAGTAAGCCGAATTCCAATGGTGTCGTGTGGGCAGGCTCGACGATAGGAGACGTCTGTCCGAGTCGAACCGGAACCATCCGATTTCCTCTGCCACTGAACCCCGGGAATACTGGAGCCGCCAAGTCCCGAACTCCCAGGTGGCCACTGCCTCCGCTCGTCGGATCCGGTACTGCTGGCAAGGAACAGAAACAGTCAGGTGTGGGTGCGGCCGCACCCAGCAACACACAGGGTGGAAACACCACCTCCACCTCTACTCAAAAACAGCACTGTAGGATTGGAATGTGAGTACTTATCCAACCACGTCCAATACGGTCTTCAGCTGACCTAAGCACAAGCAACAAAGTATTACTTCTCTGAATAACACAACTGGCTGAGTTCGTTACCTCCTTAGTAGAGCGATATCTCGGCAATAAGGTGGAGATGCCGTCCTGCTGATATACCTCCCTGGTGATTGATATCAGCTGTCTCAGGTGATGGGTGACAGCTGTCACCCTGGCTACTCCTGTGAGGCGGCAGCGCCCTCCGATGTCTGGAGCCCGCACTCCAGGCAGGGCGCCCTCTGGTGGTGGTGGGCCAGCAGTACCTCCTCTTCAGCGGCCCACACAACAACTGACGGCAAATTCAAAACACTCTCACATCATCGCTCCAGAATCCGTATCAAAAGGAAGACACTGGCACCTACTGGATGGTTCACAAATGTGCATCCATATTATATATATTATATAGTTAAGATTTAAAATACTGTACAGTATGTTGCTTGTAAAATATTTATAAAGAAGTAAAAAGAGGATATCAGCTTTCCTCTTTAAAAATATATAATTTATTTTTGTAGTCTCCTGGGTTGCATTTACTCACATTTTCAAAATTTTACTGATATTCAATTATCAGCAGCAGCTATCATCAAAACTATAGTGTGCCTAAAACCTTTCCCTGCCACTCTATATTAAGCTTATTTCTATCTCTTATCTGATGCAGTAGTGCAACATATCCTTCCACGCTTCCTCCTCTTATCAGTCTTGATCTCATTGCATAATGCATATGTCTGACGCGTCACCACAGAAGATTTGTCAGCTGAATTATTTTAATTTTGTTGTCTTTATATACTCCAGGCTTTGTATGAAGCCAAGGAATCGTTACTTGTCTCTGATGATGCACACTAGTGGTGCTACTCATGAGACGCCAAGTCTTTCAAAATCAAATTACAAAAGACAGGACAATGACAAATGTACCCTGATGTTCTTTGTGACAGAACAACTTGACCATCTCAATTAGCTTAGCATGCACAGTGTTGTCCTTTTCTTTAGTTTTGTCCCCCTCCCTTGAAACATGACTGCTGATTTTTTGACAAGCAAACTTAAGTCCCACAGAGGAACTGACTCATTATACAGGACACAAATAACATACTGTAACTACCACCTGAGCCATCAGGTAGGTACTGCTTCCTCCAAATGGCACTCAAGTAGACCCTCGCCTTTTATCAGTTCCACATTTCTGCCCCCCCTCGACCCCCACCGCCAAATTCCACCAATCAAACTGGATGAGATAGATGATTGAGTAGACACGCCATGCTTGGTTCAAGACAAGGTAAATAAAGACGAGATATCGGTGGAGGCAGATTCCTAGAATGTCAAAAATAACCCCTTCTTAAAACTGTTTTAAGAAGTCTACAAGGCATACCTCATTCTAGATCTGGAAAATCTTGCATAGTTAATTTCTTCTGCTTTTCACAGACTTAACCAACTCTTACACTTGGAAAGTTTGGCACCAACTATTCTTGCCTGGTCACATTTGTTGGTGAGTCCACTTGAACAGACATGCCACCAGTTCTTGCTGAACTTTAATCGAAAATCTATCAAAATTACAATTACATCCTCTAATCAACTTAATTTTGCTCCTGTTGATTCATGTGATTAATGGTCCTCCATGGATGTTTTATTTTTAGCTATGTCCCTCATCTTCTTTGGCAGCAAACCTGGTAGAATCACTTTAGGTTCAATTGATCACATGGCATTTTTAAGATATAAAAAGTCAATCTGCCAATGGAACGTGTGAAAAGTCACTTAAGATTTCTTGAAGTAAGATCTTGGCATTAGCCAAGAAAGAAGTAATTTAATAAGAAACCACAGTATCTTAAAATCTTACTGTGACTCATAAAAAAAGCTTGTTTCATCTCAAATATGATTCCGAACACATTTCTAAGACTCTTTTTAAAAGACATATTATTTAAAACAAGCCTTTCAATGAAATTATACTGAAGTCACTGTATGTTATAATTAGATATTTTGACTACTAATGAGACAAATACACTTTGTGAAATTTTGCATTTTTGCAGTGCATGTTCACACCACATTTTAGACCTATGTGCCCACATGAGTGCAAATGGTATCCTGATCAAGAGGACGCGGGTGCAAGGTGCAAAAACACAAAAGCTGCATGGGGTGGAAATTTGCAATCACACTTTGGTTGTGTGGTGCAGTGCTTTGCACCAGCTGGAAGATCGGGCTCTAAATGTCAACAATAGCTCCATCTCTCAACAGTTGATGAAAATAATGGTTTTTGAGTTATGCAAGCAGATTCCCACAGAAGGGGAGAATTCTCTGTGCTCTTTTCCGATCCCCGGGGATGTGGTGACGTTAATAATCAATATACAGCATGTCTGCATCAGCTGCAGTACACAGTACAGGAGGCAACTTCACAGCTGCAGTACACCTTCAAGAGCAGAGTTCTAACATACAGTATTTGGAGATAAGACTCAGTAATGTGCAACCAATGACTTATTTCTCTCCAAAAAAAAAAAAAAAAGCAATCAGAAGTAAAGCAATACTCTGACCTCACAGTTTGTTCTGCCACATAAATGATAAATGTACATTACCAACTGGCATCGACTTATGAGCCAGTCCATCTCTCATTGTATGTGGCCGAGCAATGAGCCAGGTTCTTCAGAACCCAGTCTCAGAAGAGCCTTCAGAAGCAGCTGCACATCTTTCCTAACCAATACCACCGTCTGACTTGTTCGTTTCTCACCTCCCGGGGTCAAACGCGAAATCAGGAAATGACATGTCACTTTAAGTGAAGTGTTTTCTCTGTGTTTAAGCTCTGCCCCGTCAATGCCTCAAACCTCTTCCTCATTTGGTTCCACTGCTAGCTGTGTGCAGACAAGGGGGGAGCCCCCAGTTAAAAAAAATAAAGTAAAATTTAAAAAAATGAAGAAGCAGACCTCCACGTACACATTCTAAATTAACACAACATTCAGAGTCACAGCTATATTCGGAAGGTTTGTGTCACTGACTAACTCAAAGGTGGACTGAGCTGGAAGATGTGCCAATCTGAAAAAGTAAGGAGCAAAATAAGTATAAGTGAGTAATAAGTATGAGAAAATAAAATAAGTTAAAACTGCTGGTTTGGACCTTTAGTATCTTTTTAATCATGTACTTGAGATGTGAGTAAAGGACAACAACAAATAATGCAACACCCGTTCAGCATTATTTGTTCTCACAACGTGAAGGAATGAGCTTTACTGATGTGATAATTACATAATGACACTTTATGATCCCATTTATCTGCGCAGAGTACGTCAACATGTTTCTTCCTTGTACATGAACAATGTAGAAGGACACAACATAATTAGGGACTATTAAATGCGTTTGGAACTTATGACTTCAAAATTTTGAATAATGAGTCCTTTAATTAACAAACACAAATGAGTAACAAGTTAAGTGCCTTTCACACTAAACGTGGGCGTTAAACATGTCGCACATTACTCTAAAAACCCATTATTTTCAATAAGAAGCTTTGCGTTTTTGACAAGCTAGCGTAACACTCCGCCGGGAGTGCGCATTGCAGCTTGTCGTCAAGCAGTCAAAGTTCATCCCAATCCAAATTTCAACACTGCGCACTATGACATAGCTTTGTGTATCCAACAGAAATGAGGCATCAAGCCGAAACACTGAAAAAGTGCAGAAATGTGTATACGTATACAGCAGTTTTCTGAAGAAACTCCTTTCAATTTTTTTACCTCAAGATTAATTTGATTACTGTACATTTTGAAATAAAAAAACATTTCTTATATTAGAAAACGTGTAATTAAAATAGTTTTAAGAAAAAAATATTCTTTAGAAATCTTTGTTCATCTGTTAATTAAAACCATAACTTATTTGTTGTTGTTTCAGTTGAGTTAATTTCTTGATTAACAGATAACTAATATAGCATGAAAAGTAATGTGTACATCTTCAAGTCTGGTAGATTCATTCATTCATTCATTCATATTTGCATTTAACCAGGAAAAAAGACGCCACACACACACACACACACACACACACACACAAATATTTTTTATAAACACATTGCCATAACATTCAGGAACAACAGCAATCTTAGATTTCTGATGTCCGTCAATCCGGATTCAGATCACCTCCAAAATTTAGTGGAGTCTTCCATGGCCTAATATCTATCTGTGGTGCAAATTTGGTGAGAATTTGTGAAGTAGTTTTGACATAATCCTTCAAAGCCTATAAAAAGTGAAATCCTGATCCAGAATCTGTATCTGGATCACCTCCAAAATTTAATGGAGCCTTCCATTGTCTAATATCTATCTGAGGTGAAACTTTTGTCAAAATCCGTGCAGTAGTTTTGATGTAATCCTGCTAACAGACAGACAAATAAATGAATAAATAAACAATGATTTTCTTACGTCCTTGGCGGACATAAAAAGCCTGGCGAAAATTATTAATCATAATTCAAGTTTTACTGGGCCAATCAACAAAATTTAAAAACTGGTATATAGTTTGAAGTCCACACTTTCAACACACATTAAAACAGAAACTCGGAGTGCAGGGGATTTGATGTTAGGACCACTTAATTCGGTGTGGACTTTACATATCCATCTTAATAGTTCATTACCACCACCTTCTGCTATGAAGTGTGAATCACAGTACCTAATTCAGCCTGCAGGAGCAGCTTGTCACATGCGTAGACTGTGCCATTTTGTGGCCATAGATGATAAAGTAAAACTTTTTAAAATACAAATCACTTCAGAATATAAGTCACATGACCTCCCAAAGTAGTATGTTAAACACACACACACACACACACACACACACACACACACACACACACACACACACACACACACACACACACACACACACACACACACACACACACACACAACTGTGACCTGTGGTGTGGAAAATCCAGTATATCTGCCAATGCTCAAGGAATGCACATTTCATATCTTGTGACATTACAGAATATTCCTGGGGTGATTCAGCCCACCTCCTCCAGTTTGTGAAAACAATAACTCAAAAACAATAAATGCTACAATTTTGTAAGAACAAGTAAGTCCTATAAATGCCCTAGGCCCATTGGTTCAGCTACACCAGATTCCATAGCTTGAGGAAGATGAAAGTTGGGATATCAGTCTGATGCAGGTTCCTCTCCCTCCAAACTCTTCTGTACTTTGCTGCACTGTGAAACTGTCTGATTTTATCATATACCTATAAATGATAAATGCACGCAGAACACAATGCGCGTGCTCTCCGTACGGATGCGGGACCGATCCAAGTCATGGCCATGGAGCTCTGCGGCTGCGGTTACCGAGACCATGCAGCGGGCGCTGCACATCAAAACAGCGAGCGTAGTCTCTGGACCTGTTGCTGCATGCAGCTTGGCACAGCAGACAGGGGGGCAGTGTGAGGGGCCCAGCTTCATTAAACAAATGTACTCAAATGATTATCAGCACGACGGCAAGCTTACAGGCTAACCTCCGCTAACACTGGAGGACAGTCGCCAGTTATGGCTTCTGAAACAAGGGAGAAAAAAAAAGAAACAGCACAGTTCACCTGAAGCATTAGTGGACGTACGTGACACCGGTGGGAAATACACACGTGAAACAAGAGGTGAAGCTCTTAACAGACAGAATATTTTACGTCCACTAATGCTTCAGCTGAACTGTGCTGTTTCTTTTTTTTTCTCCCTTGGCCAAGCCAGCTGCCTCACTAAATTGTTTGGAAAAAGGCGACTTGAACTGGACTCCTACAAACCGTGTCATTGTTTCATCTGAGTTTCTATGCACACGGCTGAGCAGCTGTGCCACTCTCTGCTGCTTGACATTCTACTTCGCTCCATCTTCCTGCACAAGGCAAAGCAAAGAACACTTTGATTTTGCTCGCTGGATCTTCGGTTGGTAAACAGTAGTGAGTGAGGTGCACGAGGGAATTAAAAAACAGAGCTCATTGGACAGTCAGTCTGGTCTGCAGGGAAGCCCGCTGGTGTTATTCGTCTCTCTGAGTCATACCTGGTTCAGTAAGAAGAACATAGAGACAAAAAACACCACTGACTCTAATGTGACAGCCTGGAAATGTGAGTATGTCTTCACAGCAAGATCAGGATGCAGTTTCACAGCTGTGAGCATAAGTGGCGATCACGTTGTCACCGTAGGCCATCGTTACTACTACAGGCTTTAATTAGTCCCACAGCCTAACTAATTATCCCTGGATATCCACGCCCATTTGCTCTACCAGCCTGACATCTTACTGTGTTCTTAGTCTTCATTAGTAGCTGAAAGGAAATGCCCATTTTCCCCCATCCTGCATTATTATCACAAATATGTGTTATGGACCCGCTCTCTGAGCTCTTAATGTGCTGAACAGATATTCACAAAAGACACAAACCAACCCTTGCGTAACAAAATGTTGTTACGTGCAGCCATTGACAATTGAATATAGCAAACAAAGCATTTTTGTATGCATGTGTAAATATCCATCCATCCATCCATCCATTTTCTTCCGCTTTATCCGGAGTCGGGTCACGGGGGCAGCAGCTCAAGCAAAGCCGCCCAGACCTCCCGATCCACACACACCTCCCCCAGCTCCTCTGGGGGAACCTCAAGGTGTTCCCAAGCCAGCCGAGAGACGTAGTCCCTCCAGCGTGTCCTGGGTCTTCCCCGGGGCCTCCTCCCGATGGGGCGTGCCCGAAACACCTCTCCAGCGAGGCGTCCAGGGGGCATTCGGAAAAGATGCCCGAGCCACCTCAACTGGCTCCTTTCAACATGGAGGAGCAGCGGCTCGACTCCGAGCTCCTCCCGAGTGACCTTATCTCTAAGGGAGCGCCCAGCCACCCTGCGGAGGAAACTCATCTCGGCCGCTTGTACTCGCGATCTCGTTCTTTCGGTCATGAGCCAAATCTCATGGTCCAATACAGTGACCGCATCACTGCAGACGCTGCACCAATCCGTCTGTCGATCTCACGCTCCATCTGTCCCTCACTCATGAACAAGACCCGGAGATACTTAAACTCCTCCACTTGAGTCAAGGACACTCCACCGACCTGAAGAGGGCAAAGCACCTTTTTCCGGTCGAGAACCATGGCCTCGGATTTGGAGGTGCTGATTTTCATCTCGGACGCTTCACACTCAGCTGCAAAACGCCCCAGTGCACGCTGAAGGTCTTGATTTGTCAATGTCAATGTCAAATTTATTTATATAGCACATTTAATACAGAAAAACTGCCCAAAGTGCTGCACACACCCAAACAATAATAACACAGCAGGAACAAAATGGCTAAAATGATAATCATAACCAAATCAGGAATCGGCTAGCTTGAGTCGAAAGCCAGAGCAAACAAATTAGTTTGTAAACAAGACTTGAAGATGTTTAGAGACGGGGCCATACAGACATTCAAAGGAAGCCTGTTCCAGAGTCTCGGAGCCGCCACTGAAAATGTATGGTCTCCCCTGGTTTTCAGCCGGGATCTTGGCACTTCCAGAGTCAGTTGATTGGCCGATCTCATATTTCGACCAGGAGCATGAACCGACAGAAGCTCAGAGAGGTAAGAGGGAGCCAATCCATTTAAACATTTAAAAACCAACAGCAACAATTTGAAATGAATCCTGTAACTGACTGGAAGCCAGTGCAGAGAGGCCAGTACAGGAGTTAAGTGGTCCCGCTTTCTGGTGCCCGTAAGCAACTGCGCTGCGGCGTTTTGGACCAATTGTAGACGGTGAATGGACATTTGATCTAGCCCACAATACAGGGAGTTACAGTAGTCCAAACGAAAGGTGATAAAAGCATGAATCACTCTCTCCAAGTCAGCCCGGGGCAAATAGGGTTTAACTTTACCCATGAGACGAAGCTGAAAAAACTAGACTTGATTACAGAGTTAATTTGCTTTTCAAATTTAAAAGAACTGTCAAAGACAACACCAAGATTCCTTACAGATGGGTGGCAGTGGTTACTCAGCGAGCCCAGAGCAGTGGCATCAAATAAGTTCCCAAATACCACAATCTCGGTTTTAGAGTCATTCAGATTAAGACAATTATGGGTCAACCAGTCCTTCAAACAATTATTCAAAAGTATAAAATTGTCTCTGCCCGGGTACAGCGGAAGATAAATTTTCAGATCATCTGCGAAGCAGTGAAAAGGAATATTATATTTTCTAAAAACTGACCCTAGTGGCAGCATATACAGAGAAAACAACAAAGAGCCCAAAATGGAACTCTGTGGTACTCCGCATTTTAGTGGGGCAACATCAGACGAATAAGGGCCAAGGTGCACAGCAAACGAACGATTTTCCAAATAGGATGTAAACCAACGTAAGGCAGTACCTTTAATGCCAACATGGTTTTCAAGGCACGACAACAGAATTTTAAGGTCAACTGTGTCAAACGCTGCCGTTAAATCTAAAAGAATTAAAACAACAGAATGACCAGAATCAACAGTTAAAATTAAATCATTAGAAATTATCAAAAGTGCAGTTTCAATGCTATGGCGCAACTTAAAACCAGATTGAAATTGTTCAAAAATGCCATTAGCTTCCAAGTAAGTTTGAATTTATTTAAAAACCAAATTTTCCAATATTTTGGATAGAAAAGGCAACTTAGAAATTGGCCTATAATTTGCAAGGACTTCATTTGACGAAGCCAACAGAACCACATCGTCCGCAAAGAGCAGAGACGATATTCTACATGTGTATATATACACACACACACACACACATATATATACATATATATATATATATATACATACATATATATATATATATATATATATATATATATATATATATTCTCTCTCTTCATCAATTATCCAGTAAAAATACAATCAAAAACATCAGATGCGATTCATTTTCTTCTTTTGATTAGGGCTGAAACAATTAGTCACCAAAAATCAACAGCTATCATTTAAGACCCAGTCACACATAGCAAGAATGTACATGAGCCATGCGCGACACGGCAAATATTGCCATAATCAGATGCAGTCGGGAGGATAAGAGGCGTGGTCAGCTGTGTCAGAACACATCTGGATCACCTCGTCCACACCTGCACGATGGCATCCAAAGCGAATGTAGACAGCAGGTAGATGACAGGTAGATTCGCGCGTCGGGACGGAGCCGCTCATGGTGCACAACAAACACCTCCGTGTTGGAAACCATTTGGAAGATTCAGACGGCTTTCGGGGGCTTTTCAGTCGAGTGAGTATCCGAGAAATTGTGTAACAGCTGGCTGTCTCACACATTTTCTGAAAAAATTTTCATGAAGCAAAGCGGCAGTCGCTCAGCCATTTCCCTGACAGTGAAAATCCGACGAGGGGGCTGGACCTGTGTTCACTCAAAGCCTGCCCACAGACGCAACCGACAGGCGTGAAAAAACCCACGCATGCGCACGAAGGTTCAAGCTTGGCTGATGCAAGCGCACGATTCAAATCCATATAGTTTTTGAAAAAAATAAAAAGGTCCGTTACTTTTCGGACAGACCTCGTATACATAAATCTATTGGTTTGTGATACAGCAGCACAAATTCATTCTCATTCATTCCATGATGGCTGCACGGAATTAAAAGTGAAGCGGGGGGGGGGTCGTTATGGTTAGGGTTGGGGGAAGGAGCACGGCTAGGTTATGGTTAAGGTTAGGGTTGGGAGTAGGAGTAGGGTTAGTAATAGTGAGTTAAAAAAAAACCTGTCACAAAAATTTGAATCATTTCGTGACGGGAGCACAAAAAAAAAAAAAAAAAACGCGACACTGGGCTGTTAAGCTATACAAAAAACAAACAAACAAACAAACACATACTGTCATGATCTGGACTTTTTGTGTCATGCTTGCTCTGTTTTATTCTGCCTAGTTTGGTTTTGATTTGCTTTGGTTGTGTGTGATTTCTCTTGTTGGGTTTTTCCTGTTTGGCTTTGTCTCTCCCTGTCTCGCTTGTCTGTCTGTATTACGCCGCATTCACATCGGGCGCGACGCGAGCGACAGGTTGCCATGTAATCCCTATGGAAGGACGTGTTGTGGCACCAAGCCACGCAGCGCAACGCGATGGACGCGAATGAAGCGACGCGAGTGAAGCGATTTTGAGCGATTGGTGCATTTGTGGCGCAATATTGCGTCGCGTCACGTCGTGTTGCCCTCCTCCCCACGTTGAAAAATCTGAACTTTTTCATCTTATCACACCGCGATGACCAATCAGGGACTGAATATGTAGTGACGTGGAGATGTCTGGAGTGTGACTGAGTTGGATGTGAACATGTTCTGTCTCTGGTAGCCAGCCTGTGAGCAGGACTTATGTCCCTTTTGTCCTTTATTTCACAATTATGACATATTTTGGGGGAAGTGCGAGCTGCAGCCCTGCAGCAGGGGGAGCAGAGTTTTTTCGTTTTCACGTGCGTGCAAGCGAATCTTCCGAAGATTATTTTATTTATTAACTACACAGATGTATAATAAAGCAAATGGTGACTGGTTTCTAAACACAATTATGGCAGAGTTTTTGGAGCGAGCGAGCAGCCCCACAGCAGGGGGAGCGGAGGTTTTGTTTTTTTCACGTGCGTGCGAGCGAATCGTCCGTGAAGATTATTTTATTTATTAACTACACAGATGTATAATAAAGCAAATGGTGACTGGTTTCTAAACACAATTATGACAGAGTTTTTTGGGGGAAGAACGAGGAGCAGCCCCACAGAAAGCAGCTGCGTTTTTGTTTTTTTTTACATGTGCGCGTGTGAACGGGACAGGGAGGTCCTCAAACTGGGTCCTGCAGAGGCGGAAGGACGGCTGAAAGCGGCCATCATCCAGACGCAGCTCCTGCAGCAAATAATGATACTCCCCGAATTGGGAACATCTCATGACGTTTGTCAGCTTTCCACAACAACTCGCTCCGTGTGATCAAGGTCCGTCATGTTAACTTGACTGACAACCAGAGCCGGCGAGCGGAATGGAAGCTCCTCCTATTTGATGATGCACTGGGGCGAATTGTCACAGCGAAAGCAGAGTGACACACCGGGTGATGGTGGCGCGTCCGTCGCCACGCGACCGATGCGAATTTGTGGCGTCTGGTCCCGTCCGGTGTGAACGCGGCATTAGTGCTTGGTGGTGGGTGGAGCACACTGTGTGGGCCACATCCTGATCTGGAGTTTTCCACACACCTGTTTCTAATCTGTAGCTCATTCGCTTCCAGCTCTGTAACTGTTTGTTCCAAGTCCTGCTAGTTACGTTGTGCTTTTTGACAACCTCCCTGTTTTTTTTCAACCACGCCTTACCGCCTGATGTTTCTGATTTGTTTGCTGATATTGGACTGCCTTTTTGTGTACCAGACCCTGCATTACCAACCAGTAAACAATCTTAAAATTCAGAGCTGTGAGTGTCAGTGGTTCAACAAGACTCCAGAAATTGATGTAATTATTTTTTAAAAGGTTCTAAATGTTAATTTGGCATAATTAGGGTTAATTTGTAAATACTTGACTGTAGTTTAGGCCCTACCCAAAAAGAACCTGTACCTTATTGGATACAAAACTATTAAGCCAAGACCGGAGCATAATGATGCTTCTCCACATGTCAGGTCGTCCTTAAAACATTCTTGAGAAGATCACTGCACCAGAAGCAATTTTTCAATGTAATTTATTTTCATTTATATAGCGCCAAATCACAACAAAGCTGCCTCAAGGCGCTTCACACAAGTAAGGTCTAATGTTACCAACCCCTAGAGCAAGCACACAGGTGACAGTGGTAAAGAGAAAACTCCCTCTGAGGACGAAACATTCAGCAGACCAAACTCAAAGAGGTGACCCTCTGCTTGGGCCATGCTACTGATACAAATTCACAAAAGGAAAATAGAGGAAATGTTGCCGGTGCACAGGACAGGAGGGTTTCAGAAACAGACACCACACCCATCTCTGGATGGAGCCGCACCTCAAAAAGACAAAAAAAAAAAAAACACTATCAGGCATCAGAAAGACAACAAATACAGTATAATTTGTCAGCATTAAGCAAAAAGAAAAACACAAGAAATACTAAGGTGATTGCCGGCCACTAGCCCTAAGCTTCACTAAAAGACCCAGCCTTTAGATAAAGTTGAGGGCGCGGCCCGCTCCATTTCCTAATAAAATGAATTAAAAGAGTAAAAAGCGTAGTAACATACTATGCCAGTATGCTAGCAAATAAATGCGTCTTAAGTCTGGACTTGAACATCTCTACAGAATCTGACTGTTTTATTGATGTAGGGAGATCATTCCATAGAACAGGGGCATGATAAGAGAAAGCTCTGTGGCTCACGGTCTTTTTATTCACCCTAGGGACACAGTAGCCCTGCACCTCTGAGAACGCAAAGCCCGGGCCGGTATGTAGGGTTTAATTAGGCCAGCTAGGCAGGGAGGTGCCAGTCCGTGAACAATTTTATAGGCTAGTAGCAGAACCTTAAAATTTGATCTCACAGGGACAGGAAGCCAGTGAAGAGCACGCAACAGTATAATCAATTTTGGACAAATGGCTGCCTCCACTTCTTAGGTCACAGTGATGTAGTGCTCTCTTATATGTGGAAGATGACCCTTTTTTTTTTTTTTAAATCTTATGGATCCATCTCTTTCATCACTCCCATAGTTGTGATGCCTCGTATTCACCTTCAAAAAGGTAAAATTGTGCCAGATCAACATGCAGACACATATCGAATCTGCTGTGGTACCAAAACAAAAAACTATTTACAAGCAAAGTAGTATTCCAGCCAGATAAAAGCCAAATCAACACTTGCACCCCCTAAAAGGTGTCACAAGGTCCTGGATCCAGATGCAGCTTGACAAATGTTAAAGAGCATTTCCTCTTTTAGCAACAACCACTTCCAGTCAGATTAACAAAAATTAGATATTTATTCTTCCAGTAAGAACCAAACAGGCAAGCAAAAACCTCCCGTGGCAAACATAATAAATGCTAAGGGATTTTTGTTTTGTTTTTTTTGTTTTTTACAGTCAAAGAATTATGTTTTGAATTGTGAAACCGAACAAGTTGATCCTATAACAATACATTTTGAAATGGCCTCTGACGTGAGCAGACAGGTTGTATACGCCTCACTGATTAGATCAGACTCAGCCCTGTCTGCCCGTACCTGACCAAAAAAAAAATAAAAAAAATGATGGCCTGAAAACAAGCTCAGATTTGACACAAAGCTCTCAAACGTTGGCTGTGCTTGCAGTTTGCAAAGTCATTTTACAGATACAGCTTTTATCATTGGTGTTTCATTTTGAACAACCCCAAAGTTGATTGTTTGAGGGATAAAAGAATTTATTTTTTGACCCCCCCAAAAAATGAAGTATGTATCGAATTTCTTCTTGTTTCGTTGATCATAGAATCTAACCACTTACAGTAAAGTCAGTTTAGTGTAAAATACTTATATTTTCACATTCACAAGGCAAATGAATCTGGTTTGTTGTGGTAGAATTTTTATGTATGCTTCGGCTGCATTGCTTTTTATGATATATTAACCAACCAAGACAATTAAAATATTCATTTATTTATATTTAGTTAAAATACATATGGACTAAGTAATATGTTTGAGTTATACAGTTTTGTTTGCATTTTGGCAACACTGATGATTATCATGATTGAGCACTGCTAGCAGAATATGGACACCTTTGTGAGAAATCATTTTAAAAATGTAAGGTACATAACACTTTATTTGACATTGTAACATGTACAATGAAAGGTAAGGTGCAAGCCTGTCAGTGCAAATATAAACCTGAATAAACCACACACAGACTTGAAAGGTCTGGAGAAGAAAAGAAAAAGAAACATAAAATTTAACCAAATGAAAGAGGTCTAAGAGGTCTAATTTGCGCTCTTCCAGAGCACAAATTAAAAACAAACAAAAAAAACAAAACAGAAAAGTATGTACAAAACTGTGCTATTTCAGTGGCAGTGGATAATGCACATAAACAAATATTGCACTCATTTCAAGTGTGCCATGTGATCTGGCTATTTGGTTCCACTGGCATTCAAAGCTCTTACAGCAGCTGGGTAGAAACTGTTTTTCAGTCCATCTGTACTTGCTTTAATGGGCCTGTACTGGCTGCCTGATGGCAGCAGCCCAAACAGAGAGTGGTCAGGGTGGGATGAGTCCTTTAGGATGGTGATGGCTCTCCTGAGACAGTAAGAGCCATGAAGGTCCTCCAGTGTGGGTAGAGGGTACCCAATGATCTTCTCTGCCATTTTGGTAACCCCCTGGAGCTCTTTCCTGTTTGCCCCTGTGCAGCTGGTAAACCACATACAGATGCAGTATGTGATGATGCTCTCCATGGTAGAGCGGTAAAAAGACAAGCAGTTTCTGGTTTACATTATTTTTCTTGAGGATTCTCAGGAAGTGGAGTCTTTGCTGTGACTTCTTTACGAAGTGTGTGGTGTTCCTGTCCCAGGTCAGTTTCTCATCTATATGGACTCCCAGAAAACGGAAGTCCCCGACCCTTTCCACACAGGACCCCGCAGTGATAAAGGGCTGAATGCCTGTTTTGTTTCTCCTTAAGTCTATGATTAGCTCCTTGGTTTTGGATGTGTTCACTAACAGGGGCCTCATGTACAAAGCCAGCGTACGCACAAAAACCTGGCGTACGCCCGTCTCCACGCCAACGTTCAGATGTATCAAAAGTGAAATGAATGCAAATGTGCGGTGCGTCACGCAAAAATCCTGCCTGGTGTATGCACGTTTCTACAACTATTGTTCCACTGCCGACGCGTAGACGTGATGCTGGGAATCGTTAATAGTGTGAAAATAAGAAGTCATCAGAGTGATGTGATGTGCACATCAGCGACACAATGATGAGCAATTAACACACCCACAAGTTTGCAATTATATGGATGGATATAAAAGCACGTGCAAAGTGATGCGTAAAATGGCACTAACAATGGCTGCGTTAGCGTTGCTAAAGCACCTTGCAAATGGTGCAATCGGACGTGGGCATGTACTCGGGGAATGCAAGGATTTACTTGCAAATGACGATAATTGCCTCATAAACCGATTTCATTTAGGCCACTGTCACTGGATTTGAGCACAGAGCGCAATACGGTGAGCAGCCAGGGGTTGTCTGTGCCCACACAGGTGCTGACCACGCTGGGCATCCTGGCATCATGGGCATTCCAGCTGCACGGCGCACAATGGGGGGCTGCTTGGTGGTGAAATAATTATTCCTAATGAAAACCAGTGCGGACACGTGGTTATGTGCGCATTCAAATGTTTTTTTCTTTATTATTAATATGTTTTCTTTTTCTTGATGGTGGAACTAGAGAGCTTCTTAACAAGCCCCCGACTGTGTTCAGTAGTTTTCAATAAAAGCATGTGTAATGTTAATGTCACACACTGTCAGCCGCCATGTACCTAATTCTTTTTACTGCAGTGTGTGCGCGCAGCTCAGTTTAGCATTTACACACACAAACGTACTTATTTAATTTCCGTTTTACAATAGGACAAGCTGAGAGAACGGCGAGCTAACCATAGATTTTGTTGTTGAATGGATGGTGTTGAATTCTGAACTATAATCCACAAAGAGAAGACAGGTGTATTACCCTGTTGCTCCAAGTGGGTCAGCGTGATGTGGAGGACAGAGGTCATGGCATCCTCTGTTGACCTACTGTATTGGCCTTGTAAGCGAATTAGTATAGGTCTTGAGTGGGGGTTATGACCGGCATGATGTGACTTCTAACCAGTTTTTCCAAAACACTTCACACCAGCGGTGTGAGTGCAACAGGTCGGTAGTCACTGAGGTTGGTTATGGGGGATTTGTTGTTGGATATAGGGGCTATGGTGGAGGTTGTCAAGCATGACGGGACAACAGACTGTGTCAGGGACCAGTTGAAGATTTTGTTGAAAATCCCAGCAAGCTGGTCTACACAGTCTTTCAGCACCTGTCCGGAGATGTCGTCAGGGCCAGTTGCTTTGCGTGGGTTGACACCCTCTAGCGTGCGCCTCACCTTATGCTCCCCCACAGTGAAGTTGCCCCCGGTTACTGGCGTAGATGTGGCTGCTCCTGATGCCACAGTCTCAAAGCGAGCAAAGAAGAGATTTAACTCTTCTGCCAATGTGGTGTCACCTTCAGCAGCTCTGATGCTGGGTTTGTAGTTGGTGAGGTGCTGGACCTCCAACCATGCCTGCCTGCTGCTGTTGCTGGCCAGGTGGTCGTCGATCATCCTCCTGAAACCCTCCTTCCTGATGCCTCTCTTCAGGTTGACGTGTGGTGTACTGAAGAGAGCCCTATCACCAGCTTTGAAGGTGGAGTTTCTCTCCTTTAGCAGCTGCTTCACCTCCCTGGTCATCCACAGTTTCTGATTGGGGAAGACCCAGATGCTTTTCTCCACTGTGATCGTATCTACAGCGTTCGTAATCTAACACACTGCTGTGTCTGTAAACACATCCAGGTCCTCATCCTCAAAGATGTCCCAGTCTGCGCTGTTGAAGCAGTTCTGCACCTGATGAGAAGCACCATTTGGCCATGTTTTGACCGTCTTAATGGTGGTGGGGGTGGATTCCAGAGGGGGGTATATGCAGGGATCAGTTGCAGAGAGCTGTGGTCTGATTTGCCTATATGTGGTGCAGCTCTGGCCCTGTAGCCTTGCTTAATATTGATGTAAACTTTGTCCAGTGTATTTGCTCCTCTTGTGGCACATTTGACATTTTAATGAAATGTGGGGAAGCACTGATTTTAATTCCACACTATTAAAATCACCCGCGATAATCTGCACGGCGTCTGGATGTGTGTTCAGCTGTAGGCTGATGTTGCTGTGTAAAAGTTCGAGGGCTGAGCTAGCATGATGGTAGAATGTAAACAGCAGTCATTTAATAATTCCACTGTAAAAGGTGATTTGTCACCTTTATTTTCTCTTGCTCAATACGAAATTGAAATTTTGCATAATAATTTTGCATGTGTGTGTGCGGTCAAAATATTCATATCTATAATGGGGGGGGCTGCAGAAACTTCGTTTTAACTAAAGATTCTGCACACAAACCCATGTGTAGGTTCTTGCACAATCAGAGGAAGCGCAGCTGCTCCATCACTGACAAGCCTGCACAAGCTTGTGCCTTCTTATTAAAAAAAATACAGGATAATGGCTGAGCTGTGTACAAATAGACTGCACCCATTGCTAAAAACTCATCACAGCTCCCTCATGCATGGCAATGACACCAATCCAACATCCGCTTAATGAATAAACATGCAGTGGAGTATTCACCTGTTACATTAATGATTAGTCTGCTCAGACCACTTCCTGCATTGCTTTATTATAAACCATTTGCTTTTCGACAATTAGACCTGCTGCAGTGTTTCAATGACATATAAAGATTGATAAACGGAGAGGACCGCAATGTTTCTGTGTAGGCTCTCAGTTGTCCAGGTGGTTTCCACAGTAGAGAAGCCTGAATCTTTGACTGCACTGGGTTGCTTGACGCGAGGACGTTTCGCTTCAAATCACAGAAGCTTCCTCAGCTAAAATTCTTGCTCTGGTAGTCTGACTTCTGTCTTGACTCTTGTAGAGAAGAATAAACAGAAGCCAACAAGTTTTGTTTTTTTGTTTTTTTTACCTTTCACAGATACGGCTTCATCATTATTTCATTTTTCCCCCTAATTTAATTAAATTACTTGTATGGAAAGCCCTCACAGTATGTGGGTACCCACGATGGTCCCTGGACAAAGTGCAGAAGTCCCAGAGAACAAAGAGACCAGATAGACAGGAGATGGAGACAAGAAGAAAAGGAGCGTCTCTCCCAAATTTAGCAGGAGTAGGGGAAAAACTACAGAGGATCTTCAGACAGCACAAAATCCCAGTTTACTTTAAACTGGTTAACACCTTGAGACAGAAATTAGTTTACCCTAAGGACAGGATCCCTAGTTACAAACAGAGCAATGTAGTGTATTCTATCAGATATCAGGAAAACTGTAACGAACACTACATAGGTGAGACTAAGCAACCTTTACACAAAAGGCTATACCAGCACCGCAGAGAAGGCGCAAATGGACCTCAGTCTGCAGT